>NC_090379.1:123617664-123917664 GCF_036365525.1 Heterodontus francisci | reverse complement strand
ACACTCTCTATCACTCTCTGACACTCTCTGACACTCTCTATCACTCACTATCACTCTCTGACATTCTCTGACACTCACTATCACTCTCTGATACTCTCTGACACTCTCTGACACTCACTAACACTCCCTGACACTCTCAGACACTCACTATCACTCTCTGACACTCTCTGACACTCTCTGACACTCTCAGAGACTCACTGTCACTCTCTGATACTCTCTGACACTCACTATCACTCTCTGACACTCTCTATCACTCTCTGAGACTCTATGACACTCTCTGACACACTCTGACACTCACTATCACTCTCTGACACTCTCAGAGACTCACTATCACTCTCTGACACTCTCTGACACTCAATATCACTCTCTATCACTCTCTATCACTCTCAGACACTCTCAGACACTCTCAGACACTCTCTATCACTCTCTGACACTCACTGACACTCTCTGACAATCTCAGACACTCTCTGACACACTCAGACACTCACCATCACTCTCTGACACTCTCTATCACTCTCTGACACTCTCTGACACTCACAATCACTCTCAATCACTCTCTATCACTCTCTATCACTCTCTATCACTCTCTGACACTCTCTGACACTCTTTGACACTCTCAGACACTCACTGTCACTCTCTGACACTCTCTGACACTCTCTATCACTCTCTGACACTCACTGACACTCTGACAATCGCAGACACTCTCTGACACACTCAGACACTCATTATCACTCTCTGAGACTCTCTATCTCTCTCTGACACTCTCAATCACTCTCAATCACTCTCTATCACTCTCTGTCACTCTCTGATACTCTTTGACACTCTCAGACACTCACTATCACTCTCTGACATTCTCTATAACTCTCTGACACTCTTTGACACTTTCTATCACTCTCTGACACTCTCTGACACTCTCTGACAATCTCAGACACTCTCTGACACTCTCTGACACTCTCTATCACTCTCTGACACTCTCTGACACTCTCTATCACTCACTATCACTCTCTGACATTCTCTGACACTCACTATCACTCTCTGATACTCTCTGATACTCTCTGACACTCTCTGACACTCACTAACACTCCCTGACACTCTCAGACACTCACTATCACTCTCTGACACTCTCTGACACTCTCTGACACTCTCAGAGACTCACTGTCACTCTCTGATACTCTCTGACACTCACTATCACTCTCTGACACTCTCTATCACTCTCTGAGACTCTATGACACTCTCTGACACACTCTGACACTCACTATCACTCTCTGACACTCTCAGAAACTCACTATCACTCTCTGACACTCTCTGACACTCAATATCACTCTCTATCACTCTCTATCACTCTCAGACACTCTCAGACACTCTCAGACACTCACTTTCACTCTCTGACACTCTCTGACACTCTCTGATACTCACTATCACTCTCTGACACTCTCTGACACTGTCTGACACTCTTTGACACTCTCTATCACTCTCTATCATTCTCTATCACTCTCTATCACTCTCTGACAATCTCAGACACTCTCTGACACTCTCAGACACTCACTATCACTCTCTGACATTCACTATCACTCTCTGACATTCTCTGACACTCTCTATCACTCTCTGACACTCTCGAACACTCTCTGACACTCTCTATCACTCTCTATCACTCTCTGACACTCTGACACTCTCTATCACTCTCTGACACTCTCTGACACTCTCTGACACTCTCTGACACTCTCTATCACTCTCTGACACTCTCTGAAACTCTCTATCACTCACGATCACTCTCCATCACTCACAATCAATCTCCGAAAATTTCTGACACTCTCTGACACTCTCTATCACTCTCTATCACTCTCTATCACTTTCTGACACTCACTGACACGCTGACAATCGCAGACACTCTCTGACACACTCAGACACTCATTATCACTCTCTGAGACTCTCTATCTCTCTCTGACACTCTCTGACACTCTCTGACACTCTCAATCACTCTCAATCACTCTCAATCACTCTCTATCACTCTCTGTCACTCTCTGACACTCTTTGACACTCTCAGACACTCACTATCACTCTCTGACAATCTCAGACACTCTCTGACACTCTCTGACACTCTCTATCACTCTCTGACACTCTCTGACACGCTCTATCACTCACTATCACTCTCTGACTTTCTCTGACACTCACTATCACTCTCTGATACTCTCTGACACTCTCTGACACTCACTAACACTCCCTGACACTCTCAGACACTCACTATCACTCTCTGACACTCTCTGACACTCTCAGAGACTCACTGTCACTCTCTGATACTCTCTGACACTCACTATCACTCTGTGACACTCTCTATCACTCTCTGAGACTCTATGACACTCTCTGACACACTCTGACACTCACTATCACTCTCTGACACTCTCAGAAACTCACTATCACTCTCTGACACTCTCTGACACTCAATATCACTCTCTATCACTCTCTATCACTCTCAGACACTCTCAGACACTCTCAGACACTCACTATCACTCTCTGACACTCTCTGACACTCTCTGATACTCACTATCACTCTCTGACACTCTCTGACACTCACTATCACTCACTGACACTCTCTGACACTCACTATCACTCTCTGACACTCTCTGACACTCTCTGACACTCCCTATCACTCTCTGACACTCTCTGTCACCCTCTATCACTCTCTGACACTCTCTGACACTCTCTGACACACTCAGACACTCTCAGACACTCACTATCACTCTCTGACACTCTCTGCCACTCTCTGACACTCTCTGACACTCTTGATCACTCTCTGACACTCTCTGACACTTACTATCACTTTCTGACACAATCTGACAGTCTCTATCACTCTGTGACACTCTCTGACACTCTCAGACACCCACTATCACTCTCTGACACTCTCTGACACTCTATGACACTCTCTGACACTCACTATCACTCTCTGACAATCTCAGACAGTTACTATCACTCTCTGACACTATCTGACACTCTCTATCACTCTGTGACACTCTCTGAAACTCACTATGACTCTCTGACACTCTCTGACACTCTCTGTCACTCTCTGACACTCTCTGACACTCACTATCACTCTCTGACACTCTCTGACACTCTCAGACACTCTCGGGCACTCACTATCACTCTATGACACTCTCTGTCACTGTCTGACACTCTTTGACACTTTCTATCACTCTCTGACTCTCTCTGACACTCTCTATCACTCTCTATCATTCTCTATCATTCTCTATCACTCTCTGACAATCTCAGACACTCTCAGACACTCACTATCACTCTCTGACACTCACTATCACTCTCTGACATTCTCTGACACTCTCTATCTCACTCTATTACTCTCTGACACTCTGTGACACTCTCGGACACGCTCTATCACTCTCTGGCACTCACTATCACTGTCTGACACACTTTGACACTTTCTATCATTATCTGACACTCTCTGACACTCTCAGACACTCACAATCACTCTCTGACACTCTCTATCACTCTCTGACACTCTCTGACACTCTCTATCACTCTCTGACACTCACTGTCACTCTCTGACACTCTCTGACACTCTCTATCACTCTCTATCACTCTCTATCACTCTCTGACACTCACTGACACTCTGACAATCGCAGACACTCTCTGACACACTCAGACACTCATTATCACTCTCTGAGACTCTCTATCTCTCTCTGACACTCTCTGACACTCTCAATCACTCTCAATCACTCTCTATCACTCTCTGTCACTCTCTGATACTCTTTGACACTCTCAGACACTCACTATCACTCTCTGACATTCTCTATAACTCTCTGACATTCTTTGACACTTTCTATCACTCTCTGACACTCTCTGACACTCTCTGACAATCTCAGACACTCTCTGACACTCTCTGACACTCTCTATCACTCTCTGACACTCTCTGACACTCTCTATCACTCACTATCACTCTCTGACTTTCTCTGACACTCACTATCACTCTCTGATACTCTCTGATACTCTCTGACACTCTCTGACACTCACTAACACTCCCTGACACTCTCAGACACTCACTATCACTCTCTGACACTCTCTGACACTCTCTGACACTCTCAGAGACTCACTGTCACTCTCTGATACACTCTGACACTCACTATCACTCTCTGACACTCTCTATCACTCTCTGAGTCTCTATGACACTCTCTGACACACTCTGACACTCACTATCACTCTCTGACACTCTCAGAAACTCACTATCACTCTCTGACACTCTCTGACACTCAATATCACTCTCTATCACTCTCTATCACTCTCAGACACTCTCAGACACTCTCAGACACTCACTATCACTCTCTGACACTCTGTGACACTGTCTGATACTCACTATCACTCTCTGATACTCTCTGACACTCTTTGACACTTTCTATCACTCTCTGACTCTCTCTGACACTCTCTATCACTCTCTATCTTTCTCTATCACTCTCTATCACTCTCTGACAATCTCAGACACTCTCTGACACTCTCAGACACTCACTATCACTCTCTGACACTCACTATCACTCTCTGACATTCTCTGACACTCTCTATCACTCTCTGACACTCTCGGACACTCTCTGAAACTCTCTATCACTCTCTATCACTCTCTGACACTCTGACACTCTCTATCACTCTCTGACACTCTCTGACACTCTCTATCACTCTCTGACACTCTCTGACACTCTCTGACACTCTCTATCACTCTCTGACACTCCCTGACACTCTCTATCACTCACGATAACTCTCCATCACTCACAATCAATCTCAGAAAATTTCTGACACTCTCTGACACTCTCTATCACTCTCTATCACTCTCTGACACTCACTGACACTCTGACAATCGCAGACACTCTCTGACACACTCAGACACTCATTATCACTCTCTGAGACTCTCTATCTCTCTCTGACACTCTCTGACACTCTCTGACACTCTCAATCACTCTCAATCACTCTCTATCACTCTCTGTCACTCTCTGACACTCTTTGACACTCTCAGACACTCACTATCACTCTCTGACATTCTCTATAACTCTCTGACACCCTTTGACACTTTCTATCACTCTCTGACACCCTCTGACACTCTCTGACAATCTCAGACACTCTCTGACAATCTCTGACACTCTCTATCACTCTCTGACACTCTCTGACCCTCTCTATCACTCACTATCTCTCTCTGACTTTCTCTGACACTCACTATCTCTCTCTGATACTCTCTGATACTCTCTGACACTCTCTGACACTCACTAACACTCCCTGACACTCTCAGACACTCACTATCACTCTCTGACACTCTCTGACACTCTCAGAGACTCACTATCACTCTCTGACACTCTCTGACACTCAATATCACTCTCTATCACTCTCTATCACTCTCGGACACTCTCAGACACTCTCAGACACTCACTATCACTCTCTGACACTCTCTGACACTCTCTGATACTCACTATCACTCTCTGACACTCTCTGACACTGTCTGACACTCTTTGACACTTTCTATCACTCTCTGACTCTCTCTGACACTCTCTATCACTCTCTATCACTCCCTATCATTCTCTATCACTCTCTATCACTCTCTGACAATCTCAGACACTCCCTGACACTCTCAGACACTCACTATCACTCTCTGACACTCACTATCACTCTCTGACATTCTCTGACACTCTCTATCACTCTCTGACACTCTCGGACACTCTCTGACACTCTCTATCACTCTCTATCACTCTCTGACACTCTGACACTCTCTATCACTCTCTGACACTCTCTGACACTCTCTATCACTCTCTGACACTCTCTGACACTCTCTGACACTCTCTATCACTCTCTGACACTCTCTGACACTCTCTATCACTCACGATCACTCTCCATCACTCACAATCAATCTCCGAAAATTTCTGACACTCTCTGACACTCTCTATCACTCTCTATCACTCTCTGACACTCACTGACACTCTGACAATTGCAGACACTCTCTGACACACTCAGACACTCATTATCACTCTCTGAGACTCTCTATCTCTCTCTGACACTCTCTGACACTCTCTGACACTCTCAGAGACTCACTGTCACTCTCTGATACTCTCTGACACTCACTATCACTCTCTGACACTCTCTATCACTCTCTGAGACTCTATGACACTCTCTGACACACTCAGAGACTCACTGTCGCTCTCTGATACTGTCTGACACTCACTATCACTCTTTGACACTCACTATCACTCTCTGACACTCTCAGAAACTCACTATCACTCTCTGACACTCTCTGACACTCAATATCACTCTCTATCACTCTCTATCACTCTCAGACACTCTCAGACACTCTCAGACACTCACTATCACTCTCTGACACCCTCTGACACTCTCTGATACTCACTATCACTCTCTGACACCCTCTGACACTCTCTATCACTCTCAGACACTCTCTGACACTCTCTATCACTCTCTGACACTCTCTGACACTCTCTGACACTCTCAGACACTCTCAGACACTCACTATCACTCTCTGACACTCGATCACCCTCTATCACCCTCTATCACTCTCTGACATACTCTGACACTCTCTGACACTCTCTGACACTCCCTATCACTCTCTGACACTCTCTATCTCCCTCTATCGCTCTCTGACACTCTCTGACACTCTCTGACACTCTCAGACACTCTCAGACACTCACTATCACTCTCTGACACTCTCTGACACTTTCAGACACTCTCAGACACTCACTATCACTCTCTGACACTCTCTGCCACTCTATGACACTCTCTGACACTCACTATCACTCTCTGACACTCTCTGACACTTTCAGACACTCTCAGACACTCTCTGACACTCACTATCACTCTCTGACACTCTCTGACACTCTCTGACACTCCCTATCACTCTCTGACACTCTCTGTCACCCTCTATCACTCTCTGACACTCTCTGACACTCTCTGACACTCTCAGACACTCTCAGACACTCACTATCACTCTCTGACACTCTCTGCCACTCTCTGACACTCTCTGACACTCTTGATCACTCTCTGACACTCTCTGACACTTACTATCACTTTCTGACACTATCTGACACTCTCTATCACTCTGTGACACTCTCTGACACTCTCAGACACCCACTATCACTCTCTGACACTCTCTGCCACTCTATGACACTCTCTGACACTCACTATCACTCTCTGACAATCTCAGACAGTTACTATCACTCTCTGACACTATCTGACACTCTCTATCACTCTGTGACACTCTCTGAAACTCACTATGACTCTCTGAAACTCTCTGACACTCTCTGTCAATCTCTGACACTCTCTGACACTCACTATCACTCTCTGACACTCTCTGACACTCTCAGACACTCTCGGGCACTCACTATCACTCTATGACACTCTCTGTCACTGTCTGACACTCTTTGACACTTTCTATCGCTCTCTGACTCTCTCTGACACTCTCTATCACTCTCTATCATTCTCTATCACTCTCTATCACTCTCTGACAATCTCAGACACTCTCAGACACTCACTATCACTCTCTGACACTCACTATCACTGTCTGACACTCTCTGACACTCTCTATCATACTCTATTACTCTCTGACACTCTCTGACACTCTCTGACACTCTCGGACACGCACTATCACTCTCGGGCACTCACTATCACTGTCTGACACACTTTGACACTTTCTATCATTATCTGACACTCTCTGTCACTCTCAGACACTCACAATCACTCTCTGACACTCTCTATCACTCTCTGACACTCTCTGACACTCTCTATCACTCTCTGACACTCACTGACACTCTCTGACAATCTCAGACACTCTGTGACACACTCAGACACTCACCATCACTCTCTGACACTCTCTATCTCTCTCTGACACTCTCTGACACTCTCAATCACTCTCAATCACTCTCTATCACTCTCTATCACTCTCTATCACTCTCTGACACTCTCTGACACTCTTTGACACTCTCAGACACTCACTGTCACTCTCTGACACTCTCTGACACTCTCTATCACTCTCTATCACTCTCTATCACTCTCTGACACTCACTGACACTCTGACAATCGCAGACACTCTCTGACACACTCAGACACTCATTATCACTCTCTGAGACTCTCTATCTCTCTCTGACACTCTCTGACACTCTCAATCACTCTCAATCACTCTCTATCACTCTCTGTCACTCTCTGATACTCTTTGACACTCTCAGACACTCACTATCACTCTCTCACATTCTCTATAACTCTCTGACACTCTTTGACACTTTCTATCACTCTCTGACACTCTCTGACACTCTCTGACAATCTCAGACACTCTCTGACACTCTCTGACACTCTCTATCACTCTCTGACACTCTCTGACACTCTCTATCACTCACTATCACTCTCTGACTTTCTCTGACACTCACTATCACTCTCTGATACTCTCTGATACTCCCTGACACTCTCTGACACTCACTAACACTCCCTGACACTCTCAGACACTCACTATCACTCTCTGACACTCTCTGACACTCTCTGACACTCTCAGAGACTCACTGTCACTCTCTGATACTCTCTGACACTCACTATCACTCTCTGACACTCTCTATCACTCTCTGAGACTCTATGACACTCTCTGACACACTCTGACACTCACTATCACTCTCTGACACTCTCAGAAACTCACTATCACTCTCTGACACTCTCTGACACTCAATACCACTCTCTATCACTCTCTATCGCTCTCAGACACTCTCAGACACTCTCAGACACTCACTATCACTCTCTGACACTCTCTGACACTCTCTGATACTCACTATCACTCTCTGACACTCTCTGACACTCTCTGACACTCTTTGACACTTTCTATCACTCTCTGACTCTCTCTGACACTCTCTATCACTCTCTATCATTCTCTATCACTCTCTATCACTCTCTGACAATCTCAGACACTCTCTGACACTCTCAGACACTCACTATCACTCTCTGACACTCACTATCACTCTCTGACATTCTCTGACACTCTCTATCACTCTCTGACACTCTCGGACACTCTCTGACACTCTCTATCACTCTCTATCACTCTCTGACACTCTGACACTCTCTATCACTCTCTGACACTCTCTGACACTCTCTATCACTCTCTGACACTCTCTGACACTTTCAGACACTCTCAGACACTCACTATCACTCTCTGACACTCTCTGCCACTCTATGACACTCTCTGACACTCTCTGACACTTTCAGACACTCTCAGACACTCTCTGACACTCACTATCACTCTCTGACACTCTCTGACACTCCCTATCACTCACTGACACTCTCTGTCACCCTCTATCACTCTCTGACACTCTCTGACACTCTCTGACACTCACTATCACTCTCTGACACTCTCTGACACTCTCTGACACTCCCTATCACTCTCTGACACTCTCTGTCACCCTCTATCACTCTCTGACACTCTCTGACACTCTCTGACACTCTCAGACACTCTCAGACACTCACTATCACTCTCTGACACTCTCTGCCCCTCTCTGACACTCTCTGACACTCTTGATCACTCTCTGACACTCTCTGACACTTACTATCACTTTCTGACACTATCTGACACTCTCTATCACTCTGTGACACTCTCTGCCACTCTATGACACTCTCTGACACTCACTATCACTCTCTGACAATCTCAGACACTTACTATCACTCTCTGACACTATCTGACACTCTCTATCACTCTGTGACACTCTCTGAAACTCACTATGACTCTCTGACACTCTCTGACACTCTCTGTCACTCTCTGACACTCTCTGACACTCACTATCACTCTCTGACACTCTCTGACACTCTCAGACACTCTCTATCACTCCCTGACAATCTCTGACACTCTCAGACACTCTCGGGCACTCACTATCACTCTATCACACTCTCTGTCACTGTCTGACACTCTTTGACACTTTCTATCACTCTCTGACTCTCTCTGACACACTCTATCACTCTCTATCATTCTCTATCACTCTCTATCACTCTCTGACAATCTCAGACACTCTCTGACACTCTCAGACACTCACTATCACTCTCTGACACTCACTATCACTCTCTGACATTCTCTGACACTCTCTATCACACTCTATTACTCTCTGACACTCTCTGACACTCTCTGACACTCTCGGACACGCACTATCACTCTCTGGCACTCACTATCACTGTCTGACACACTTTGACACTTTCTATCATTATCTGACACTCTCTGACACTCTCAGACACTCACAATCACTCTCTGACACTCTCTATCACTCTCTGACACTCTCTGACACTCTCTATCACTCTCTGACACTCACTGACACTCTCTGACAATCTCAGACACTCTCTGACACACTCAGACACTCACCATCACTCTCTGACACTCTCTATCTCTCTCTGACACTCTCTGACACTCTCAATCACTCTCAATCACTCTCTATCACTCTCTATCACTCTCTATCACTCTCTGACACTCTCTGACACTCTTTGACACTCTCAGACACTCACCGTCACTCACTGTCACTCTCTGACACTCTCTGACACTCTCTATCACTCTCTATCACTCTCTATCACTCTCTGACACTCACTGACACTCTGACAATCGCAGACACTCTCTGACACACTCAGACACTCATTATCACTCTCTGAGACTCTCTATCTCTCTCTGACACTCTCTGACACTCTCTGACACTCTCAGAGACTCACTGTCACTCTCTGATACTCTCTGACACTCACTATCACTCTCTGACACTCTCTATCACTCTCTGAGACTCTATGACACTCTCTGACACACTCAGAGACTCACTGTCACTCTCTGATACTGTCTGACACTCACTATCACACTTTGACACTCACTATCACTCTCTGACACTCTCAGAAACTCACTATCACTCTCTGACACTCTCTGACACTCAATATCACTCTCTATCACTCTCTATCACTCTCAGACACTCTCAGACACTCTCAGACACTCACTATCACTCTCTGACACTCTCTGACACTCTCTGATACTCACTATCACTCTCTGACACCCTCTGACACTCTCTATCACTCTCAGACACTCTCTGACACTCTCTATCACTCTCTGACACTCTCTGACACTCTCAGACACTCTCAGACACTCACTATCACTCTCTGACACTCGATCACCCTCTATCACCCTCTATCACTCTCTGACATACTCTGACACTCTCTGACACTCACTGACACTCCCTATCACTCTCTGACACTCTCTATCTCCCTCTATCGCTCTCTGACACTCTCTGACACTCTCTGACACTCTCATACACTCTCAGACACTCACTATCACTCTCTGACACTCTGTGACACTCTCCGACACTCTCAGACACCCACTATCACTCTCTGACACTCTCTGCCACTCTATGACACTCTCTGACACTCACTATCACTCTCTGACAATCTCAGACACTTACTATCACTCTCTGACACTATCTGACACTCTCTATCACTCTGTGACACTCTCTGAAACTCACTATGACTCTCTGACACTCTCTGACACTCTCTGTCACTCTCTGACACTCTCTGACACTCACTATCACTCTCTGACACTCTCTGACACTCTCAGACACTCTCTATCACTCCCTGACAATCTCTGACACTCTCAGACACTCTCGGGCACTCACTATCACTCTATGACACTCTCTGTCACTGTCTGACACTCTTTGACACTTTCTATCACTCTCTGACTCTCTCTGACACACTCTATCACTCTCTATCATTCTCTATCACTCTCTATCACTCTCTGACAATCTCAGACACTCTCTGACACTCTCAGACACTCACTATCACTCTCTGACACTCACTATCACTCTCTGACATTCTCTGACACTCTCTATCACACTCTATTACTCTCTGACACTCTCTGACACTCTCTGACACTCTCGGACACGCACTATCACTCTCTGGCACTCACTATCACTGTCTGACACACTTTGACACTTTCTATCATTATCTGACACTCTCTGACACTCTCAGACACTCACAATCACTCTCTGACACTCTCTATCACTCTCTGACACTCTCTGACACTCTCTATCACTCTCTGACACTCACTGACACTCTCTGACAATCTCAGACACTCTCTGACACACTCAGACACTCACCATCACTCTCTGACACTCTCTATCTCTCTCTGACACTCTCTGACACTCTCAATCACTCTCAATCACTCTCTATCACTCTCTATCACTCTCTATCACTCTCTGACACTCTCTGACACTCTTTGACACTCTCAGACACTCACTGTCACTCTCTGACACTCTCTGACACTCTCTATCACTCTCTATCACTCTCTATCACTCTCTGACACTCACTGACACTCTGACAATCGCAGACACTCTCTGACACACTCAGACACTCATTATCACTCTCTGAGACTCTCTATCTCTCTCTGACACTCTCTGACACTCTCTGACACTCTCAGAGACTCACTGTCACTCTCTGATACTCTCTGACACTCACTATCACTCTCTGACACTCTCTATCACTCTCTGAGACTCTATGACACTCTCTGACACACTCAGAGACTCACTGTCACTCTCTGATACTGTCTGACACTCACTATCACTCTTTGACACTCACTATCACTCTCTGACACTCTCAGAAACTCACTATCACTCTCTGACACTCTCTGACACTCAATATCACTCTCTATCACTCTCTATCACTCTCAGACACTCTCAGACACTCTCAGACACTCACTATCACTCTCTGACACTCTCTGACACTCTCTGATACTAACTATCACTCTCTGACACCCTCTGACACTCTCTATCACTCTCAGACACTCTCTGACACTCTCTATCACTCTCTGACACTCTCTGACACTCTCTGACACTCTCAGACACTCTCAGACACTCACTATCACTCTCTGACACTCGATCACCCTCTATCACCCTCTATCACTCTCTGACATACTCTGACACTCTCTGACACTCACTGACACTCCCTATCACTCTCTGACACTCTCTATCTCCCTCTATCGCTCTCTGACACTCTCTGACACTCTCTGACACTCTCAGACACTCTCAGACACTCACTATCACTCTCTGACACTCGATCACCCTCTATCACCCTCTATCACTCTCTGACATACTCTGACACTCTCTGACACTCACTGACACTCCCTATCACTCTCTGACACTCTCTATCTCCCTCTATCGCTCTCTGACACTCTCTGACACTCTCTGACACTCTCAGACACTCTCAGACACTCACTATCACTCTCTGACACTCTCTGACACTTTCAGACACTCTCAGACACTCACTATCACTCTCTGACACTCTCTGCCACTCTATGACACTCTCTGACACTCACTATCACTCTCTGACACTCTCTGACACTTTCAGACACTCTCAGACACTCTCTGACACTCACTATCACTCTCTGACACTCTCTGACACTCTCTGACACTCCCTATCACTCTCTGACACTCTCTGTCACCCTCTATCACTCTCTGACACTCTCTGACACTCTCTGACACTCTCAGACACTCTCAGACACTCACTATCACTCTCTGACACTCTCTGCCACTCTCTGACACCCTCTGACACTCTTGATCACTCTCTGACACTCTCTGACACTTACTATCACTTTCTGACACTATCTGACACTCTCTATCACTCTGTGACACTCTCTGACACTCTCAGACACCCACTATCACTCTCTGACACTCTCTGCCACTCTATGACAATCTCAGACAGTTACTATCACTCTCTGACACTATCTGACACTCTCTATCACTCTGTGACACTCTCTGAAACTCACTATGACTCTCTGAAACTCTCTGACACTCTCTGTCAATCTCTGACACTCTCTGACACTCACTATCACTCTCTGACACTCTCTGACACTCTCAGACACTCTCGGGCACTCACTATCACTCTATGACACTCTCTGTCACTGTCTGACACTCTTTGACACTTTCTATCGCTCTCTGACTCTCTCTGACACTCTCTATCACTCTCTATCATTCTCTATCACTCTCTATCACTCTCTGACAATCTCAGACACTCTCAGACACTCACTATCACTCTCTGACACTCACTATCACTGTCTGACACTCTCTGACACTCTCTATCATACTCTATTACTCTCTGACACTCTCTGACACTCTCTGACACTCTCGGACACGCACTATCACTCTCGGGCACTCACTATCACTGTCTGACACACTTTGACACTTTCTATCATTATCTGACACTCTCTGTCACTCTCAGACACTCACAATCACTCTCTGACACTCTCTATCACTCTCTGACACTCTCTGACACTCTCTATCACTCTCTGACACTCACTGACACTCTCTGACAATCTCAGACACTCTGTGACACACTCAGACACTCACCATCACTCTCTGACACTCTCTATCTCTCTCTGACACTCTCTGACACTCTCAATCACTCTCAATCACTCTCTATCACTCTCTATCACTCTCTATCACTCTCTGACACTCTCTGACACTCTTTGACACTCTCAGACACTCACTGTCACTCTCTGACACTCTCTGACACTCTCTATCACTCTCTATCACTCTCTATCACTCTCTGACACTCACTGACACTCTGACAATCGCAGACACTCTCTGACACACTCAGACACTCATTATCACTCTCTGAGACTCTCTATCTCTCTCTGACACTCTCTGACACTCTCAATCACTCTCAATCACTCTCTATCACTCTCTGTCACTCTCTGATACTCTTTGACACTCTCAGACACTCACTATCACTCTCTCACATTCTCTATAACTCTCTGACACTCTTTGACACTTTCTATCACTCTCTGACACTCTCTGACACTCTCTGACAATCTCAGACACTCTCTGACACTCTCTGACACTCTCTATCACTCTCTGACACTCTCTGACACTCTCTATCACTCACTATCACTCTCTGACTTTCTCTGACACTCACTATCACTCTCTGATACTCTCTGATACTCCCTGACACTCTCTGACACTCACTAACACTCCCTGACACTCTCAGACACTCACTATCACTCTCTGACACTCTCTGACACTCTCTGACACTCTCTGACACTCTCAGAGACTCACTGTCACTCTCTGATACTCTCTGACACTCACTATCACTCTCTGACACTCTCTATCACTCTCTGAGACTCTATGACACTCTCTGACACACTCTGACACTCACTATCACTCTCTGACACTCTCAGAAACTCACTATCACTCTCTGACACTCTCTGACACTCAATACCACTCTCTATCACTCTCTATCGCTCTCAGACACTCTCAGACACTCTCAGACACTCACTATCACTCTCTGACACTCTCTGACACTCTCTGATACTCACTATCACTCTCTGACACTCTCTGACACTCTCTGACACTCTTTGACACTTTCTATCACTCTCTGACTCTCTCTGACACTCTCTATCACTCTCTATCATTCTCTATCACTCTCTATCACTCTCTGACAATCTCAGACACTCTCTGACACTCTCAGACACTCACTATCACTCTCTGACACTCACTATCACTCTCTGACATTCTCTGACACTCTCTATCACTCTCTGACACTCTCGGACACTCTCTGACACTCTCTATCACTCTCTATCACTCTCTGACACTCTGACACTCTCTATCACTCTCTGACACTCTCTGACACTCTCTATCACTCTCTGACACTCTCTGACACTTTCAGACACTCTCAGACACTCACTATCACTCTCTGACACTCTCTGCCACTCTATGACACTCTCTGACACTCTATGACACCCTCTGACACTCTCTGACACTTTCAGACACTCTCAGACACTCTCTGACACTCACTATCACTCTCTGACACTCTCTGACACTCTCTGACACTCCCTATCACTCTCTGACACTCTCTGTCACCCTCTATCACTCTCTGACACTCTCTGACACTCTCTGACACTCACTATCACTCTCTGACACTCTCTGACACTCTCTGACACTCCCTATCACTCTCTGACACTCTCTGTCACCCTCTACCACTCTCTGACACTCTCTGACACTCTCTGACACTCTCAGACACTCTCAGACACTCACTATCACTCTCTGACACTCTCTGCCCCTCTCTGACACTCTCTGACACTCTTGATCACTCTCTGACACTCTCTGACACTTACTATCACTTTCTGACACTATCTGACACTCTCTATCAATCTGTGACACTCTCCGACACTCTCAGACACCCACTATCACTCTCTGACACTCTCTGCCACTCTATGACACTCTCTGACACTCACTATCACTCTCTGACAATCTCAGACACTTACTATCACTCTCTGACACTATCTGACACTCTCTATCACTCTGTGACACTCTCTGAAACTCACTATGACTCTCTGACACTCTCTGACACTCTCTGTCACTCTCTGACACTCTCTGACACTCACTATCACTCTCTGACACTCTCTGACACTCTCAGACACTCTCTATCACTCCCTGACAATCTCTGACACTCTCAGACACTCTCGGGCACTCACTATCACTCTGTGACACTCTCTGTCACTGTCTGACACTCTTTGACACTTTCTATCACTCTCTGACTCTCTCTGACACACTCTATCACTCTCTATCATTCTCTATCACTCTCTATCACTCTCTGACAATCTCAGACACTCTCTGACACTCTCAGACACTCACTATCACTCTCTGACACTCACTATCACTCTCTGACATTCTCTGACACTCTCTATCACACTCTATTACTCTCTGACACTCTCTGACACTCTCTGACACTCTCGGACACGCACTATCACTCTCTGGCACTCACTATCACTGTCTGACACACTTTGACACTTTCTATCATTATCTGACACTCTCTGACACTCTCAGACACTCACAATCACTCTCTGACACTCTCTATCACTCTCTGACACTCTCTGACACTCTCTATCACTCTCTGACACTCACTGACACTCTCTGACAATCTCAGACTCTCTCTGACACACTCAGACACTCACCATCACTCTCTGACACTCTCTATCTCTCTCTGACACTCTCTGACACTGTCAATCACTCTCAATCACTCTCTATCACTCTCTATCACTCTCTATCACTCTCTGACACTCTCTGACACTCTTTGACACTCTCAGACACTCACTGTCACTCTCTGACACTCTCTGACACTCTCTATCACTCTCTATCACTCTCTATCACTCTCTGACACTCACTGACACTCTGACAATCGCAGACACTCTCTGACACACACAGACACTCATTATCACTCTCTGAGACTCTCTATCTCTCTCTGACACTCTCTGACACTCTCTGACACTCTCAGAGACTCACTGTCACTCTCTGATACTCTCTGACACTCACTATCACTCTCTGACACTCTCTATCACTCTCTGAGACTCTATGACACTCTCTGACACACTCAGAGACTCACTGTCACTCTCTGATACTGTCTGACACTCACTATCACTCTTTGACACTCACTATCACTCTCTGACACTCTCAGAAACTCACTATCACTCTCTGACACTCTCTGACACTCAATATCACTCTCTATCACTCTCTATCACTCTCAGACACTCTCAGACACTCTCAGACACTCACTATCACTCTCTGACACTCTCTGACACTCTCTGATACTCACTATCACTCTCTGACACCCTCTGACACTCTCTATCACTCTCAGACACTCTCTGACACTCTCTATCACTCTCTGACACTCTCTGACACTCTCTGACACTCTCAGACACTCTCAGACACTCACTATCACTCTCTGACACTCGATCACCCTCTATCACCCTCTATCACTCTCTGACATACTCTGACACTCTCTGACACTCACTGACACTCCCTATCACTCTCTGACACTCTCTATCTCCCTCTATCGCTCTCTGACACTCTCTGACACTCTCTGACACTCTCAGACACTCTCAGACACTCACTATCACTCTCTGACACTCTCTGACACTTTCAGACACTCTCAGACACTCACTATCACTCTCTGACACTGTCTGCCACTCTATGACACTCTCTGACACTCACTATCACTCTCTGACACTCTCTGACACTTTCAGACACTCTCTGACACTCTCTGACACTCACTATCACTCTCTGACACTCTCTGACACTCTCTGACACTCCCTATCACTCTCTGACACTCTCTGTCACCCTCTATCACTCTCTGACACTCTCTGACACTCTCTGACACTCTCAGACACTCTCAGACACTCACTATCACTCTCTGACACTCTCTGCCACTCTCTGACACCCTCTGACACTCTTGATCACTCTCTGACACTCTCTGACACTTACTATCACTTTCTGACACTATCTGACACTCTCTATCACTCTGTGACACTCTCTGACACTCTCAGACACCCACTATCACTCTCTGACACTCTCTGCCACTCTATGACACTCTCTGACACTCACTATCACTCTCTGACAATCTCAGACAGTTACTATCACTCTCTGACACTATCTGACACTCTCTATCACTCTGTGACACTCTCTGAAACTCACTATGACTCTCTGAAACTCTCTGACACTCTCTGTCAATCTCTGACACTCTCTGACACTCACTATCACTCTCTGACACTCTCTGACACTCTCAGACACTCTCGGGCACTCACTATCACTCTATGACACTCTCTGTCACTGTCTGACACTCTTTGACACTTTCTATCGCTCTCTGACTCTCTCTGACACTCTCTGACACTCTCGGACACGCACTATCACTCTCGGGCACTCACTATCACTGTCTGACACACTTTGACACTCTCTATCATTCTCTATCACTCTCTATCACTCTCTGACAATCTCAGACACTCTCAGACACTCACTATCACTCTCTGACACTCACTATCACTGTCTGACACTCTCTGACACTCTCTATCATACTCTATTACTCTCTGACACTCTCTGACACTCTCTGACACTCTCGGACACGCACTATCACTCTCGGGCACTCACTATCACTGTCTGACACACTTTGACACTTTCTATCATTATCTGACACTCTCTGTCACTCTCAGACACTCACAATCACTCTCTGACACTCTCTATCACTCTCTGACACTCCCTGACACTCTCTATCACTCTCTGACACTCACTGACACTCTCTGACAATCTCAGACACTCTGTGACACACTCAGACACTCACCATCACTCTCTGACACTCTCTATCTCTCTCTGACACTCTCTGACACTCTCAATCACTCTCAATCACTCTCTATCACTCTCTATCACTCTCTATCACTCTCTGACACTCTCTGACACTCTTTGACACTCTCAGACACTCACTGTCACTCTCTGACACTCTCTGACACTCTCTATCACTCTCTATCACTCTCTGACACTCACTGACACTCTGACAATCGCAGACACTCTCTGACACACTCAGACACTCATTATCACTCTCTGAGACTCTCTATCTCTCTCTGACACTCTCTGACACTCTCAATCACTCTCAATCACTCTCTATCACTCTCTGTCACTCTCTGATACTCTTTGACACTCTCAGACACTCACTATCACTCTCTCACATTCTCTATAACTCTCTGACACTCTTTGACACTTTCTATCACTCTCTGACACTCTCTGACACTCTCTGACAATCTCAGACACTCTCTGACACTCTCTGACACTCTCTATCACTCTCTGACACTCTCTGACACTCTCTATCACTCACTATCACTCTCTGACTTTCTCTGACACTCACTATCACTCTCTGATACTCTCTGATACTCCCTGACACTCTCTGACACTCACTAACACTCCCTGACACTCTCAGACACTCACTATCACTCTCTGACACTCTCTGACACTCTCTGACACTCTCTGACACTCTCAGAGACTCACTGTCACTCTCTGATACTCTCTGACACTCACTATCACTCTCTGACACTCTCTATCACTCTCTGAGACTCTATGACACTCTCTGACACACTCTGACACTCACTATCACTCTCTGACACTCTCAGAAACTCACTATCACTCTCTGACACTCTCTGACACTCAATACCACTCTCTATCACTCTCTATCGCTCTCAGACACTCTCAGACACTCTCAGACACTCACTATCACTCTCTGACACTCTCTGACACTCTCTGATACTCACTATCACTCTCTGACACTCTCTGACACTCTCTGACACTCTTTGACACTTTCTATCACTCTCTGACTCTCTCTGACACTCTCTATCACTCTCTATCATTCTCTATCACTCTCTATCACTCTCTGACAATCTCAGACACTCTCTGACACTCTCAGACACTCACTATCACTCTCTGACACTCACTATCACTCTCTGACATTCTCTGACACTCTCTATCACTCTCTGACACTCTCGGACACTCTCTGACACTCTCTATCACTCTCTATCACTCTCTGACACTCTGACACTCTCTATCACTCTCTGACACTCTCAGACACTCACTATCACTCTCTGACACTCTCAGACACTCACTATCACTCTCTGACACTCTCTGACACTCTATGACACTCTCTGACACTCTATGACACTCTCAGACACTCTCTGACACTCACTATCACTCTCTGACACTCTCTGACACTCTCTGACACTCCCTATCACTCTCTGACACTCTCTGTCACCCTCTATCACTCTCTGACACTCTCTGACACTCTCTGACACTCACTATCACTCTCTGACACTCTCTGACACTCTCTGACACTCCCTATCACTCTCTGACACTCTCTGTCACCCTCTACCACTCTCTGACACTCTCTGACACTCTCTGACACTCTCAGACACTCTCAGACACTCACTATCACTCTCTGACACTCTCTGCCCCTCTCTGACACTCTCTGACACTCTTTGACACTTTCTATCACTCTCTGACACTCTCTGACACTCTCTGACAATCTCAGACACTCTCTGACACTCTCTGACACTCTCTATCACTCTCTGACACTCTCTGACACTCTCTATCACTCACTATCACTCTCTGACTTTCTCTGACACTCACTATCACTCTCTGATACTCTCTGATACTCCCTGACACTCTCTGACACTCACTAACACTCCCTGACACTCTCAGACACTCACTATCACTCTCTGACACTCTCTGACACTCTCTGACACTCTCTGACACTCTCAGAGACTCACTGTCACTCTCTGATACTCTCTGACACTCACTATCACTCTCTGACACTCTCTATCACTCTCTGAGACTCTATGACACTCTCTGACACACTCTGACACTCACTATCACTCTCTGACACTCTCAGAAACTCACTATCACTCTCTGACACTCTCTGACACTCAATACCACTCTCTATCACTCTCTATCGCTCTCAGACACTCTCAGACACTCTCAGACACTCACTATCACTCTCTGACACTCTCTGACACTCTCTGATACTCACTATCACTCTCTGACACTCTCTGACACTCTCTGACACTCTTTGACACTTTCTATCACTCTCTGACTCTCTCTGACACTCTCTATCACTCTCTATCATTCTCTATCACTCTCTATCACTCTCTGACAATCTCAGACACTCTCTGACACTCTCAGACACTCACTATCACTCTCTGACACTCACTATCACTCTCTGACATTCTCTGACACTCTCTATCACTCTCTGACACTCTCGGACACTCTCTGACACTCTCTATCACTCTCTATCACTCTCTGACACTCTGACACTCTCTATCACTCTCTGACACTCTCTGACACTCTCTATCACTCTCTGACACTCTCTGACACTTTCAGACACTCTCAGACACTCACTATCACTCTCTGACACTCTCTGCCACTCTATGACACTCTCTGACACTCTATGACACTCTCTGACACTCTCTGACACTTTCAGACACTCTCAGACACTCTCTGACACTCACTATCACTCTCTGACACTCTCTGACACTCTCTGACACTCCCTATCACTCTCTGACACTCTCTGTCACCCTCTATCACTCTCTGACACTCTCTGACACTCTCTGACACTCACTATCACTCTCTGACACTCTCTGACACTCTCTGACACTCCCTATCACTCTCTGACACTCTCTGTCACCCTCTACCACTCTCTGACACTCTCTGACACTCTCTGACACTCTCAGACACTCTCAGACACTCACTATCACTCTCTGACACTCTCTGCCCCTCTCTGACACTCTCTGACACTCTTGATCACTCTCTGACACTCTCTGACACTTACTATCACTTTCTGACACTATCTGACACTCTCTATCACTCTGTGACACTCTCCGACACTCTCAGACACCCACTATCACTCTCTGACACTCTCTGCCACTCTATGACACTCTCTGACACTCACTATCACTCTCTGACAATCTCAGACACTTACTATCACTCTCTGACAGTATCTGACACTCTCTATCACTCTGTGACACTCTCTGAAACTCACTATGACTCTCTGACACTCTCTGACACTCTCTGTCACTCTCTGACACTCTCTGACACTCACTATCACTCTCTGACACTCTCTGACACTCTCAGACACTCTCTATCACTCCCTGACAATCTCTGACACTCTCAGACACTCTCGGGCACTCACTATCACTCTATGACACTCTCTGTCACTGTCTGACACTCTTTGACACTTTCTATCACTCTCTGACTCTCTCTGACACACTCTATCACTCTCTATCATTCTCTATCACTCTCTATCACTCTCTGACAATCTCAGACACTCTCTGACACTCTCAGACACTCACTATCACTCTCTGACACTCACTATCACTCTCTGACATTCTCTGACACTCTCTATCACACTCTATTACTCTCTGACACTCTCTGACACTCTCTGACACTCTCGGACACACACTATCACTCTCTGGCACTCACTATCACTGTCTGACACACTTTGACACTTTCTATCATTATCTGACACTCTCTGACACTCTCAGACACTCACAATCACTCTCTGACACTCTCTATCACTCTCTGACACTCTCTGACACTCTCTATCACTCTCTGACACTCACTGACACTCTCTGACAATCTCAGACACTCTCTGACACACTCAGACACTCACCATCACTCTCTGACACTCTCTATCTCTCTCTGACACTCTCTGACACTCTCAATCACTCTCAATCACTCTCTATCACTCTCTATCACTCTCTATCACTCTCTGACACTCTCTAACACTCTTTGACACTCTCAGACACTCACTGTCACTCTCTGACACTCTCTGACACTCTCTATCACTCTCTATCACTCTCTATCACTCTCTGACACTCACTGACACTCTGACAATCGCAGACACTCTCTGACACACTCAGACACTCATTATCACTCTCTGAGACTCTCTATCATTCTCTGACACTCTCTGACACTCTCAATCACTCTCAATCACTCTCTATCACTCTCTGTCACTCTCTGACACTCTTTGACACTCTCAGACACTCACTATCACTCTCTCACATTCTCTATAACTCTCTGACACTCTTTGACACTTTCTATCACTCTCTGACACTCTCTGACACTCTCTGACAATCTCAGACACTCTCTGACACTCTCTGACACTCTCTATCACTCTCTGACACTCTCTGACACTCTCTATCACTCACTATCACTCTCTGACTTTCTCTGACACTCACTATCACTCTCTGATACTCTCTGATACTCCCTGACACTCTCTGACACTCACTAACACTCCCTGACACTCTCAGACACTCACTATCACTCTCTGACACTCTCTGACACTCTCTGACACTCTCTGACACTCTCAGAGACTCACTGTCACTCTCTGATACTCTCTGACACTCACTATCACTCTCTGACACTCTCTATCACTCTTTTGAGACTCTATGACACTCTCTGACACACTCTGACACTCACTATCACTCTCTGACACTCTCAGAAACTCACTATCACTCTCTGACACTCTCTGACACTCAATACCACTCTCTATCACTCTCTATCGCTCTCAGACACTCTCAGACACTCTCAGACACTCACTATCACTCTCTGACACTCTCTGACACTCTCTGATACTCACTATCACTCTCTGACACTCTCTGACACTCTCTGACACTCTTTGACACTTTCTATCACTCTCTGACTCTCTCTGACACTCTCTATCACTCTCTATCATTCTCTATCACTCTCTATCACTCTCTGACAATCTCAGACACTCTCTGACACTCTCAGACACTCACTATCACTCTCTGACACTCACTATCACTCTCTGACATTCTCTGACACTCTCTATCACTCTCTGACACTCTCGGACACTCTCTGACACTCTCTATCACTCTCTATCACTCTCTGACACTCTGACACTCTCTATCACTCTCTGACACTCTCTGACACTCTCTATCACTCTCTGACACTCTCTGACACTTTCAGACACTCTCAGACACTCACTATCACTCTCTGACACTCTCTGCCACTCTATGACACTCTCTGACACTCTATGACACTCTCTGACACTCTCTGACACTTTCAGACACTCTCAGACACTCTCTGACACTCACTATCACTCTCTGACACTCTCTGACACTCTCTGACACTCCCTATCACTCTCTGACACTCTCTGTCACCCTCTATCACTCTCTGACACTCTCTGACACTCTCTGACACTCACTATCACTCTCTGACACTCTCTGACACTCTCTGACACTCCCTATCACTCTCTGACACTCTCTGTCACCCTCTACCACTCTCTGACACTCTCTGACACTCTCTGACACTCTCAGACACTCTCAGACACTCACTATCACTCTCTGACACTCTCTGCCCCTCTCTGACACTCTCTGACACTCTTGATCACTCTCTGACACTCTCTGACACTTACTATCACTTTCTGACACTATCTAACACTCTCTATCACTCTGTGACACTCTCCGACACTCTCAGACACCCACTATCACTCTCTGACACTCTCTGCCACTCTATGACACTCTCTGACACTCACTATCACTCTCTGACAATCTCAGACACTTACTATCACTCTCTGACACTATCTGACACTCTCTATCACTCTGTGACACTCTCTGAAACTCACTATGACTCTCTGACACTCTCTGACACTCTCTGTCACTCTCTGACACTCTCTGACACTCACTATCACTCTCTGACACTCTCTGACACTCTCAGACACTCTCTATCACTCCCTGACAATCTCTGACACTCTCAGACACTCTCGGGCACTCACTATCACTCTATGACACTCTCTGTCACTGTCTGACACTCTTTGACACTTTCTATCACTCTCTGACTCTCTCTGACACACTCTATCACTCTCTATCATTCTCTATCACTCTCTATCACACTCTGACAATCTCAGACACTCTCTGACACTCTCAGACACTCACTATCACTCTCTGACACTCACTATCACTCTCTGACATTCTCTGACACTCTCTATCACACTCTATTACACTCTGACACTCTCTGACACTCTCTGACACTCTCGGACACGCACTATCACTCTCTGGCACTCACTATCACTGTCTGACACACTTTGACACTTTCTATCATTATCTGACACTCTCTATCACTCTCTGACACTCTCTGACACTCTCTATCACTCTCTGACACTCACTGACACTCTCTGACAATCTCAGACACTCTCTGACACACTCAGACACTCACCATCACTCTCTGACACTCTCTATCTCTCTCTGACACTCTCTGACACTCTCAATCACTCTCAATCACTCTCTATCACTCTCTATCACTCTCTATCACTCTCTGACACTCTCTGACACTCTTTGACACTCTCAGACACTCACTGTCACTCTCTGACACTCTCTGACACTCTCTATCACTCTCTATCACTCTCTGACACTCACTGACACTCTGACAATCGCAGACACTCTCTGACACACTCAGACACTCATTATCACTTTCTGAGACTCTCTATCTCTCTCTGACACTCTCAATCACTCTCAATCACTCTCTATCACTCTCTGTCACTCTCTGATACTCTTTGACACTCTCAGACACTCACTATCACTCTCTGACATTCTCTATAACTCTCTGACACTCTTTGACACTTTCTATCACTCTCTGACACTCTCTGACACTCTCTGACAATCTCAGACACTCTCTGACACTCTCTGACACTCTCTATCACTCTCTGACACTCTCTGACACTCTCTATCACTCACTATCAAAATCTGACATTCTCTGACACTCACTATCACTCTCTGATACTCTCTGATACTCTCTGACACTCTCTGACACTCACTAACACTCCCTGACACTCTCAGACACTCACTATCACTCTCTGACACTCTCTGACACTCTCTGACACTCTCAGAGACTCACTGTCACTCTCTGATACTCTCTGACACTCACTATCGCTCTCTGACACTCTCTATCACTCTCTGAGACTCTATGACACTCTCTGACACACTCTGACACTCACTATCACTCTCTGACACTCTCAGAAACTCACTATCACTCTCTGACACTCTCTGACACTCAATATCACTCTCTATCACTCTCTATCACTCTCAGACACTCTCAGACACTCTCAGACACTCACTTTCACTCTCTGACACTCTCTGACACTCTCTGATACTCACTATCACTCTCTGACACTCTCTGACACTGTCTGACACTCTTTGACACTCTCTATCACTCTCTATCATTCTCTATCACTCTCTATCACTCTCTGACAATCTCAGACACTCTCTGACACTCTCAGACACTCACTATCACTCTCTGACATTCACTATCACTCTCTGACATTCTCTGACACTCTCTAACACTCTCTGACACTCTCGAACACTCTCTGACACTCTCTATCACTCTCTATCACTCTCTGACACTCTGACACTCTCTATCACTCTCTGACACTCTCTGACACTCTCTGACACTCTCTGACACTCTCTATCACTCTCTGACACTCTCTGAAACTCTCTATCACTCACGATCACTCTCCATCACTCACAATCAATCTCCGAAAATTTCTGACACTCTCTGACACTCTCTATCACTCTCTATCACTCTCTATCACTCTCTGACACTCACTGACACTCTGACAATCGCAGACACTCTCTGACACACTCAGACACTCATTATCACTCTCTGAGACTCTCTATCTCTCTCTGACACTCTCTGACACTCTCAATCACTCTCAATCACTCTCTATCACTCTCTGTCACTCTCTGACACTCTTTGACACTCTCAGACACTCACTATCACTCTCTGAAGTTCTCTATAACTCTCTGACACTCTTTGACACTTTCTATCACTCTCTGACACTCTCTGACACTCTCTGACAATCTCAGACACTCTCTGACACTCTCTGACACTCTCTATCACTCTCTGACACTCTCTGACACTCTCTATCACTCACTATCACTCTCTGACTTTCTCTGACACTCACTATCACTCTCTGATACTCTCTGACACTCTCTGACACTCACTAACACTCCCTGACACTCTCAGACACTCACTATCACTCTCTGACACTCTCTGACACTCTCAGAGACTCACTGTCACTCTCTGATACTCTCTGACACTCATTATCACTCTGTGACACTCTCTATCACTCTCTGAGACTCTATGACACTCTCTGACACACTCTGACACTCACTATCACTCTCTGACACTCTCAGAAACTCACTATCACTCTCTGACACTCTCTGACACTCAATATCACTCTCTATCACTCTCTATCACTCTCAGACACTCTCAGACACTCTCAGACACTCACTATCACTCTCTGACACTCTCTGACACTCTCTGATACTCACTATCACTCTCTGACACTCTCTGACACTCACTATCACTCTCTGTCACTCTCTGACACTCTTTGACACTCTCAGACACTCACTATCACTCTCTGAAGTTCTCTATAACTCTCTGACACTCTTTGACACTTTCTATCACTCTCTGACACTCTCTGACACTCTCTGACAATCTCAGACACTCTCTGACACTCTCTGACACTCTCTATCACTCTCTGACACTCTCTGACACTCTCTATCACTCACTATCACTCTCTGACTTTCTCTGACACTCACTATCACTCTCTGATACTCTCTGACACTCTCTGACACTCACTAACACTCCCTGACACTCTCAGACACTCACTATCACTCTCTGACACTCTCTGACACTCTCAGAGACTCACTGTCACTCTCTGATACTCTCTGACACTCATTATCACTCTGTGACACTCTCTATCACTCTCTGAGACTCTATGACACTCTCTGACACACTCTGACACTCACTATCACTCTCTGACACTCTCAGAAACTCACTATCACTCTCTGACACTCTCTGACACTCAATATCACTCTCTATCACTCTCTATCACTCTCAGACACTCTCAGACACTCTCAGACACTCACTATCACTCTCTGACACTCTCTGACACTCTCTGATACTCACTATCACTCTCTGACACTCTCTGACACTCACTATCACTCACTGACACTCTCTGACACTCACTATCACTCTCTGACACTCTCTGACACTCTCTGACACTCCCTATCACTCTCTGACACTCTCTGTCAGCCTCTATCACTCTCTGACACTCTCTGACACTCTCAGACACTCTCAGACACTCACTATCACTCTCTGACACTCTCTGCCACTCTCTGCCACTCTCTGACACTCTTGATCACTCTCTGACACTCTCTGACACTTACTATCACTTTCTGACACAATCTGACACTCTCTATCACTCTGTGACACTCTCTGACACTCTCAGACACCCACTATCACTCCCTGACACCTTCTGCCACTCTATGACACTCTCTGACACTCACTATCACTCTCTGACAATCTCAGACAGTTACTATCACTCTCTGACACTATCTGACACTCTCTATCACTCTGTGACACTCTCTGAAACTCACTATGACTCTCTGACACTCTCTGACACTCTCTGTCACTCTCTGACACTCTCTGACACTCACTATCACTCTCTGACACTCTCTGACACTCTCAGACACTCTCGGGCACTCACTATCACTCTATGACACTCTCTGTCACTGTCTGACACTCTTTGACACTTTCTATCACTCTCTGACTCTCTCTGACACTCTCTATCACTCTCTATCATTCTCTATCATTCTCTATCACTCTCTGACAATCTCAGACACTCTCAGACACTCACTATCACTCTCTGACACTCACTATCACTCTCTGACATTCTCTGACACTCTCTATCACACTCTATTACTCTCTGACACTCTCTGACACTCTGTGACACTCTCGGACACGCTCTATCACTCTCTGGCACTCACTATCACTGTCTGACACACTTTGACACTTTCTATCATTATCTGACACTCTCTGACACTCTCAGACACTCACAATCACTCTCTGACACTCTCTATCACTCTCTGACACTCTCTGACACTCTCTATCACTCTCTATCACTCTCTGACACTCACTGACACTCTGACAATCGCAGACACTCTCTGACACACTCAGACACTCATTATCACTCTCTGAGACTCTCTATCTCTCTCTGACACTCTCTGACACTCTCTATCACTCTCTGACACTCTCTGAAACTCTCTATCACTCACGATCACTCTCCATCACTCACAATCAATCTCCGAAAATTTCTGACACTCTCTGACACTCTCTATCACTCTCTATCACTCTCTATCACTCTCTGACACTCACTGACACTCTGACAATCGCAGAGACTCTCTGACACACTCAGACACTCATTATCACTCTCTGAGACTCTCTATCTCTCTCTGACACTCTCTGACACTCTCAATCACTCTCAATCACTCTCTATCACTCTCTGTCACTCTCTGACACTCTTTGACACTCTCAGACACTCACTATCACTCTCTGAAATTCTCTATAACTCTCTGACACTCTTTGACACTTTCTATCACTCTCTGACACTCTCTGACACTCTCTGACAATCTCAGACACTCTCTGACACTCTCTGACACTCTCTATCACTCTCTGACAATCTCAGACACTCTCTATCACTCACTATCACTCTCTGACTTTCTCTGACACTCACTATCACTCTCTGATACTCTCTGACACTCTCTGACACTCACTAACACTCCCTGACACTCTCAGACACTCACTATCACTCTCTGACACTCTCTGACACTCTCAGAGACTCACTGTCACTCTCTGATACTCTCTGACACTCATTATCACTCTGTGACACTCTCTATCACTCTCTGAGACTCTATGACACTCTCTGACACACTCTGACACTCACTATCACTCTCTGACACTCTCAGAAACTCACTATCACTCTCTGACACTCTCTGACACTCAATATCACTCTCTATCACTCTCTATCACTCTCAGACACTCTCAGACACTCTCAGACACTCACTATCACTCTCTGACACTCTCTGACACTCTCTGATACTCACTATCACTCTCTGACACTCTCTGACACTCACTATCACTCACTGACACTCTCTGACACTCACTATCACTCTCTGACACTCTCTGACACTCTCTGACACTCACTAACACTCCCTGACACTCTCAGACACTCACTATCACTCTCTGACACTCTCTGACACTCTCAGAGACTCACTGTCACTCTCTGATACTCTCTGACACTCATTATCACTCTGTGACACTCTCTATCACTCTCTGAGACTCTATGACACTCTCTGACACACTCTGACACTCATTATCACTCTCTGAGACTCTCTATCTCTCTCTGACACTCTCTGACACTCTCTATCACTCTCTGACACTCTCTGAAACTCTCTATCACTCACGATCACTCTCCATCACTCACAATCAATCTCCGAAAATTTCTGACACTCTCTGACACTCTCTATCACTCTCTATCACTCTCTATCACTCTCTGACACTCACTGACACTCTGACAATCGCAGAGACTCTCTGACACACTCAGACACTCATTATCACTCTCTGAGACTCTCTATCTCTCTCTGACACTCTCTGACACTCTCTATCACTCTCTGACACTCTCTGAAACTCTCTATCACTCACGATCACTCTCCATCACTCACAATCAATCTCCGAAAATTTCTGACACTCTCTGACACTCTCTATCACTCTCTATCACTCTCTATCACTCTCTGACACTCACTGACACTCTGACAATCGCAGACACTCTCTGACACACTCAGACACTCATTATCACTCTCTGAGACTCTCTATCTCTCTCTGACACTCTCTGACACTCTCAATCACTCTCAATCACTCTCTATCACTCTCTGTCACTCTCTGACACTCTTTGACACTCTCAGACACTCACTATCACTCTCTGAAATTCTCTATAACTCTCTGACACTCTTTGACACTTTCTATCACTCTCTGACACTCTCTGACACTCTCTGACAATCTCAGACACTCTCTGACACTCTCTGACACTCTCTATCACTCTCTGACAATCTCAGACACTCTCTATCACTCACTATCACTCTCTGACTTTCTCTGACACTCACTATCACTCTCTGATACTCTCTGACACTCTCTGACACTCACTAACACTCCCTGACACTCTCAGACACTCACTATCACTCTCTGACACTCTCTGACACTCTCAGAGACTCACTGTCACTCTCTGATACTCTCTGACACTCATTATCACTCTGTGACACTCTCTATCACTCTCTGAGACTCTATGACACTCTCTGACACACTCTGACACTCACTATCACTCTCTGACACTCTCAGAAACTCACTATCACTCTCTGACACTCTCTGACACTCAATATCACTCTCTATCACTCTCTATCACTCTCAGACACTCTCAGACACTCTCAGACACTCACTATCACTCTCTGACACTCTCTGACACTCTCTGATACTCACTATCACTCTCTGACACTCTCTGACACTCACTATCACTCACTGACACTCTCTGACACTCACTATCACTCTCTGACACTCTCTGACACTCTCTGACACTCCCTATCACTCTCTGACACTCTCTGTCACCCTCTATCACTCTCTGACACTCTCTGACACTCTCTGACACTCTCAGACACTCTCAGACACTCACTATCACTCTCTGACACTCTCTGCCACTCTCTGCCACTCTCTGACACTCTTGATCACTCTCTGACACTCTCTGACACTTACTATCACTTTCTGACACAATCTGACACTCTCTATCACTCTGTGACACTCTCTGACACTCTCAGACACCCACTATCACTCCCTGACACTCTCTGCCACTCTATGACACTCTCTGACACTCACTATCACTCTCTGACAATCTCAGACAGTTACTATCACTCTCTGACACTATCTGACACTCTCTATCACTCTGTGACACTCTCTGAAACTCACTATGACTCTCTGACACTCTCTGACACTCTCTGTCACTCTCTGACACTCTCTGACACTCACTATCACTCTCTGACACTCTCTGACACTCTCAGACACTCTCGGGCACTCACTATCACTCTATGACACTCTCTGTCACTGTCTGACACTCTTTGACACTTTCTATCACTCTCTGACTCTCTCTGACACTCTCTATCACTCTCTATCATTCTCTATCATTCTCTATCACTCTCTGACAATCTCAGACACTCTCAGACACTCACTATCACTCTCTGACACTCACTATCACTCTCTGACATTCTCTGACACTCTCTATCACACTCTATTACTCTCTGACACTCTCTGACACTCTGTGACACTCTCGGACACGCTCTATCACTCTCTGGCACTCACTATCACTGTCTGACACACTTTGACACTTTCTATCATTATCTGACACTCTCTGACACTCTCAGACACTCACAATCAATCTCTGACACTCTCTATCACTCTCTGACACTCTCTGACACTCTCTATCACTCTCTATCACTCTCTGACACTCACTGACACTCTGACAATCGCAGACACTCTCTGACACACTCAGACACTCATTATCACTCTCTGAGACTCTCTATCTCTCTCTGACACTCTCTGACACTCTCAATCACTCTCAATCACTCTCTATCACTCTCTGTCACTCTCTGATACTCTTTGACACTCTCAGACACTCACTATCACTCTCTGACATTCTCTATAACTCTCTGACACTCTTTGACACTTTCTATCACTCTCTGACACTCTCTGACACTCTCTGACAATCTCAGACACTCTCTGACACTCTCTGACACTCTCTATCACTCTCTGACACTCTCTGACACTCTCTATCACTCACTATCACTCTCTGACTTTCTCTGACACTCACTATCACTCTCTGATACTCTCTGATACTCTCTGACACTCTTTGACTCTCACTAACACTCCCTGACACTCTCAGACACTCACTATCACTCTCTGACACTCTCTGACACTCTCTGACACTCTCAGAGACTCACTGTCACTCTCTGATACACTCTGACACTCACTATCACTCTCTGACACTCTCTATCACTCTCTGAGACTCTATGACACTCTCTGACACACTCTGACACTCACTATCACTCTCTGACACTCTCAGAAACTCACTATCACTCTCTGACACTCTCTGACACTCAATATCACTCTCTATCACTCTCTATCACTCTCAGACACTCTCAGACACTCTCAGACACTCACTATCACTCTCTGACACTCTGTGACACTGTCTGATACTCACTATCACTCTCTGATACTCTCTGACACTCTTTGACACTTTCTATCACTCTCTGACTCTCTCTGACACTCTCTATGACACTCTATCATTCTCTATCACTCTCTATCACTCTCTGACAATCTCAGACACTCTCTGACACTCTCAGACACTCACTATCACTCTCTGACACTCACTATCACTCTCTGACATTCTCTGACACTCTCTATCACTCTCTGACACTCTCGGACACTCTCTGACACTCTATATCACTCTCTATCACTCTCTGACACTCTGACACTCTCTATCACTCTCTGACACTCTCTGACACTCTCTATCACTCTCTGACACTCTCAGACACTCTCTGACACTCTCTATCACTCTCTGACACTCCCTGACACTCTCTATCACTCACGATAACTCTCCATCACTCACAATCAATCTCCGAAAATCTCTGACACTCTCTGACACTCTCTATCACTCTCTATCACTCTCTGACACTCACTGACACTCTGACAATCGCAGACACTCTCTGACACACTCAGACACTCATTATCACTCTCTGAGACTCTCTATCTCTCTCTGACACTCTCTGACACTCTCTGACACTCTCAATCACTCTCAATCACTCTCTATCACTCTCTGTCACTCTCTGACACTCTTTGACACTCTCAGACACTCACTATCACTCTCTGACATTCTCTATAACTCTCTGACACCCTTTGACACTTTCTATCAATCTCTGACACTCTCTGACACTCTCTGACAATCTCAGACACTCTCTGACAATCTCTGACACTCTCTATCACTCTCTGACACTCTCTGACACTCTCTATCACTCACTATCTCTCTCTGACTTTCTCTGACACTCACTATCACTCTCTGATACTCTCTGATACTCTCTGACACTCTCTGACACTCACTAACACTCCCTGACACTCTCAGACACTCACTATCACTCTCTGACACTCTCTGACACTCTCAGAGACTCACTGTCACTCTCTGATACTCTCTGACACTCACTATCACTCTCTGACACTCTCTATCACTCTCTGACACTCTATGACACTCTCTGACACACTCTGACACTCACTATCACTCTCTGACACTCTCAGAAACTCACTATCACTCTCTGACACTCTCTGACACTCAATATCACTCTCTATCACTCTCTGACACTCTCTGACACTCTCAGACACTCACTATCACTCTCTGACACTCTCTGACACTCTCTGATACTCACTATCACTCTCTGACACTCTCTGACACTCACTATCACTCACTGACACTCTCTGACACTCTCTGACACTCTCTATCACTCTCAGACACTCTCTGACACTCTCTATCACTCTGTGACACTCTCTGACACTCTCTATCACTCACTATCACTCTCTGACTTTCTCTGACACTCACTATCACTCTCTGATACTCTCTGATACTCTCTGACACTCTCTGACACTCACTAACACTCCCTGACACTCTCAGACACTCACTATCACTCTCTGACACACTCTGACACTCTCTGACACTCTCAGAGACTCACTGTCACTCTCTGATACTCTCTGACACTCACTATCACTCTCTGACACTCTCTATCACTCTCTGAGACTCTATGACACTCTCTGACACACTCTGACACTCACTATCACTCTCTGACACTCTCAGAAACTCACTATCACTCTCTGACACTCTCTGACACTCAATATCACTCTCTATCACTCTCTATCACTCTCAGACACTCTCAGACACTCTCAGACACTCACTATCACTCTCTGACACTCTCTGACACTCTCTGATACTCACTATCACTCTCTGACACTCTCTGACACTCACTATAACTCACTGACACTCTCTGAAACTCTCTGACACTCTCAGACACTCACTAACACTCTCTGACACTCTCTGACACTCACTATCACTCACTGACACTCTCTGACACTCTCTGACACTCTCTATCACTCTCAGACACTCTCTGACACTCTCTATCACTCTCTGACACTCTCTGACACTCTCTGACACTCTCAGACACTCTCAGACACTCACTATCACTCTCTGACACTCTATCACCCTCTATCACCCTCTATCACTCTCTGACACACTCTGACACTCTCTGACACTTTCAGACACTCTCAGACACTCTCTGACACTCACTATCACTCTCTGACACTCTCTGACACTCCCTATCACTCTCTGACACTCTCTATCACCCTCTATCACTCTCTGACACTCTCTGACACTCTCTGACACTCTCTGACACTCTCTGACACTCTATCACCCTCTATCACCCTCCATCACTCTCTGACACACTCTGACACTCTCTGACACTTTCAGACACTCTCAGACACTCTCTGACACTCACTATCACTCTCTGACACTCTCTGACACTCTCTGACACTCCCTATCACTCTCTGACACTCTCTATCACCCTCTATCACTCTCTGACACTCTCTGACACTCTCAGACACTCTCAGACACTCACTATCACTCTCTGACACTCTCTGACACTTTCAGACACTCTCAGACACTCACTATCACTCTCTGACACTCTCTGCCACTCTATGACGCTCTCTGACACTCACTATCACTCTCTGACACTCTCTGACACTTTCAGACACTCTCAGACACTCTCTGACACTCACTATCACTCTCTGACACTCTCTGACACTCTCTGACACTCCCTATCACTCTCTGACACTCTCTGTCACCCTCTATCACTCTCTGACACTCTGTGACACTCTCTGACACTCTCTGACACTTTCAGACACTCTCAGACACTCACTATCACTCTCTGACACTCTCTGCCACTCTATGACGCTCTCTGACACTCACTATCACTCTCTGACACTCTCTGACACTTTCAGACACTCTCAGACACTCTCTGACACTCACTATCACTCTCTGACACTCTCTGACACTCTCTGACACTCCCTATCACTCTCTGACACTCTCTGTCACCCTCTATCACTCTCTGACACTCTCTGACACTCTCTGACACTCTCAGACACTCTCAGACACTCACTATCACTCTCTGCCACTCTCTGACACTCTTGATCACACTCTGACACTCTCTGACACTTACTATCACTTTCTGACACTATGTGACACTCTCTATCACTCTGTGACACTCTCCGACACTCTCAGACACCCACTATCACTCTCTGACACTCTCTGCCACTCTATGACACTCTCTGACACTCACTATCACTCTCTGACAATCTCAGACACTTACTATCACTCTCTGACACTATCTGACACTCTCTATCACTCTGTGACACTCTCTGAAACTCACTATGACTCTCTGACACTCTCTGACACTCTCTGTCACTCTCTGACACTCTCCAACACTCACTATCACTCTCTGACACTCTCTGACTCTCTCAGACACTCTCTATCACTCCCTGACAATCTCTGACACTCTCAGACACTCTCGGGCACTCACTATCACTCTATGACACTCTCTGTCACTGTCTGACACTCTTTGACACTTTCTATCACTCTCTGACTCTCTCTGACACACTCTATCACTCTCTATCATTCTCTATCACTCTCTATCACTCTCTGACAATCTCAGACACTCTCTGACACTCTCAGACACTCACTATCACTCTCTGACACTCACTATCACTCTCTGACATTCTCTGACACTCTCTATCACACTCTATTACTCTCTGACACTCTCTGACACTCTCTGACACTCTCGGACACGCACTATCACTCTCTGGCACTCACTATCACTGTCTGACACACTTTGACACTTTCTATCATTATCTGACACTCTCTGACACTCTCAGACACTCACAATCACTCTCTGACGCTCTCTATCACTCTCTGACACTCTCTGACACTCTCTATCACTCTCTGACACTCACTGACACTCTCTGACAATCTCAGACACTCTCTTACACACTCAGACACTCACCATCACTCTCTGACACTCTCTATCTCTCTCTGACACTCTCTGACACTCTCAATCACTCTCAATCACTCTCTATCACTCTCTATCACTCTCTGACACTCTCTGACACTCTTTGACACTCTCAGACACTCACTGTCACTCTCTGACACTCTCTGACACTCTCTATCACTCTCTATCACTCTCTATCACTCTCTGACACTCACTGACACTCTGACAATCGCAGACACTCTCTGACACACTCAGACACTCATTTTCACTCTGTGAGACTCTCTATCTCTCTCTGACACTCTCTGACACTCTCAATCACTCTCAATCACTCTCTATCACTCTCTGTCACTCTCTGATACTCTTTGACACTCTCAGACACTCACTATCACTCTCTGACATTCTCTATAACTCTCTGACACTCTTTGACACTTTCTATCACTCTCTGACACTCTCTGACACTCTCTGACAATCTCAGACACTCTCTGACACTCTCTGACACTCTCTATCACTCTCTGACACTCTCTGACACTCTCTATCACTCACTATCACTCTCTGACATTCTCTGACACTCACTATCACTCTCTGATACTCTCTGATACTCTCTGACACTCTCTGACACTCACTAACACTCCCTGACACTCTCAGACACTCACTATCACTCTCTGACACTCTCTGACACTCTCTGACACTCTCAGAGACTCACTGTCACTCTCTGATACTCTCTGACACTTACTATCACTCTCTGACACTCTCTATCACTCTCTGAGACTCTATGACACTCTCTGACACACTCTGACACTCACTATCACTCTCTGACACTCTCAGAAACTCACTATCACTCTCTGACACTCTCTGACACTCAATATCACTCTCTATCACTCTCTATCACTCTCAGACACTCTCAGACACTCTCAGACACTCACTATCACTCTCTGACACTCTCTGACACTCTCTGATACTCACTATCACTCTCTGACACTCTCTGACACTGTCTGACACTCTTTGACACTCTCTATCACTCTCTATCATTCTCTATCACTCTCTATCACTCTCTGACAATCTCAGACACTCTCTGACACTCTCAGACACTCACTATCACTCTCTGACACTCACTATCACTCTCTGACATTCTCTGACACTCTCTATCACTCTCTGACACTCTCGCACACTCTCTGACACTCTCTATCACTCTCTCTCACTCTCTGACACTCTGACACTCTCTATCACTCTCTGACACTCTCTGACACTCTCTGACACTCTCTGACACTCTCTGACACTCTCTATCACTCTCTGACACTCTCTGAAACTCTCTATCACTCACGATCACTCTCCATCACTCACAATCAATATCCGAAAATTTCTGACACTCTCTGACACTCTCTATCACTCTCTATCACTCTCTATCACTCTCTGACACTCACTGACACGCTGACAATCGCAGACACTCTCTGACACACTCAGACACTCATTATCACTCTCTGAGACTCTCTATCTCTCTCTGACACTCTCTGACACTCTCTGACACTCTCAATCACTCTCAATCACTCTCAATCACTCTCTATCACTCTCTGTCACTCTCTGACACGCTTTGACACTCTCAGACACTCACTATCACTCTCTGACAGTCTCTATAACTCTCTGACAATCTTTGACACTTTCTATCACTCTCTGACACTCTCTGACACTCTCTGACAATCTCAGACACTCTCTGACACTCTCTGACACTCTCTATCACTCTCTGACACTCTCTGACACTCTCTATCACTCACTATCACTCTCTGAAATTTCTCTGACACTCACTATCACGCTCTGATACTCTCTGATACTCTCTGACACTCTCTGACACTTACTAACACTCCCTGACACTCTCAGACACTCACTATCACTCTCTGACACTCTCAGAGACTCACTGTCACTCTCTGATACTCTCTGACACTCACTATAACTCTCTGACACTCTCTATCACTCTCTGAGACTCTATGACACTCTCTGACACACTCTGACACTCACTATCACTCTCTGACACTCTCAGAAACTCACTATCACTCTCTGACACTCTCTGGCACTCAATATCACTCTATATCACTCTCTATCACTCTCAGACACTCTCAGACACTCTCAGACACTCACTATCACTCTCTGACACTCTCTGACACTCTCTGATACTCACTATCACTCTCTGACACTCTCAGACACTCACTATCACTCACTGACATTCTCTGAAACTCTCTGACACTCTCAGACACTCACTAACACACTCTGACACTCTCTGACACTCACTATCACTCACTGACACTCTCTGACACTCTCTGACACTCTCTATCACGCTCTATCACTCTCTGACACTCTCTGACACTCTCCGACACTCTCTGACACTCTCTGACACTCTCTATCACTAACGATCACTCTCTGACCCTCTCTGACACTCTCTGACACTATCTTTCACTCTCTGACACTCTCTGACACTATCTGACACTCTCAGACACTCTCAGACACTCACTTTCATTCTCTGACACTCTCTGAAACTCACTATCACTCTCTGACACTCTCTGACACTGTCTGACACTCTTTGACACTTTCTATCACTCTCTGACTCTCTCTGACACTCTCTATCACTCTCTATCATTCTCTATCACTCTCTATCACACTCTGACAATCTCAGACACTCTCTGACACTCTCAGACACTCACTATCACTCTCTGACACTCACTATCACTCTCTGACATTCTCTGACACTCTCAATCACTCTCTGACACTCTCGGACACTCTCTGACACTCTCTATCACTCTCTATCACTCTCTGACACTCTGACACTCTCTATCACTCTCTGACACTCTCTGACACTCTCTATCACTCTCTGACACTCTCCATCACTCTCTGACACACTCTGACACTCTCTATCACTCACGATCACTCTCCATCACTCACAATCAATCTCCGAAAATTTCTGATACTCTCTGACACTCTCTATCACTCTTTGACACTCTCTGACACTCTTTGACACTCTCTATCACTCTCTGACTCTCTCTGACACTCTCAGACACTCTCAGACACTCGCTGATAGTCTCTGACAGTCACTTCCACTCTCTGACACTCTCTGACACTCACTATCACTCTCTGACACTCTCTGACACTCTCTGACACTCCCTATCACTCTCTGACACTCTATCACCCTCTATCACCCTCTATCACACTCTGACACTCTCTGACACTCTCTGACACTTTCAGACACTCTCAGACACTCTCTGACACTCACTATCACTCTCTGACACTCTCTGACACTCTCTGACACTCCCTATCACTCTCTGACACTCTCAGACACTCTCAGACACTCACTATCACTCTCTGACACTCTCTGACACTTTCAGACACTCTCAGACACTCACTATCACTCTCTGACACTCTCTGCCACTCTATGACACTCTCTGACACTCACTATCACTCTCTGACACTCTCTGACACTTACTGTCACTTTCTGACACTATCTGACACTCTCTATCACTCTGTGACACTCTCTGACACTCTCAGACACCCACTATCACTCTCTGACACTCTCTGACACTCTCTGCCACTCTATGACACTCTCTGACACTCACTATCACTCTCTGACACTCTCAGACACTTATTATCACTCTCTGACACTATCTGACAGTCCCTGACACACTCTATCACTCTGTGACACTCTCTGAAACTCACTATGACTCTCTGACACTCTCTGACACTCTCTGTCACTCTCTGACACTCTCTGACACTCACTATCACTCTCTGACACTCTCTGACACTCTCTGACACTCTCAGACACTCTCTATCACTCTGTGACACTCTCAGACACTCTCTATCACTCTCTGACAATCTCTGACACTCTCTGACACTCACTATCACTCCCTGACACTCTCTGACACTCTCTGACACTCACTATCACTCTATGACACTCTCTATCACTGTCTGACACTCTTTGACACTTTCTATCACTCTCTGACTCTCTCTGACACTCTCTATCACTCTCTATCATTCTCTATCACTCTCTATCACTCTCTGACAATCTCAGACACTCTCTGACACTCTCAGACACTCACTATCACTCTCTGACACTCACGATCACTCTCTGACATTCTCTGACACTCTCTATCACACTCTATTACTCTCTGACACTCTCTGACACTCTCTGACACTCTCGGACACGCACTATCACTCTCTGGCACTCTCTATCACTGTCTGACACACTCTGACACTTTCTATCATTATCTGGCACTCTCTGACACTCTCAGACACTCACAATCACTCTCTGACACTCTCTATCACTCTCTGACACTCTCTGACACTCTCTATCACTCTCTGACACTCACTGACACTCTCTGACACTCTCTAACTCTCTCTGACAATCTCTGACACTCTCAATCACTCTCAATCACTCTCTATCACTCTCTATCACTCTCTATCACTCTCAGACACACTCAGACACTTTCAGACACTCACTATCACTCTCTGACACTCTCTGATACTCACTATCACTCTCTGACACTCTCTGACACTCACTATCACTCACTGACACTCTCTGAAACTCTCTGACACTCTCAGACACTCACTAACACTCTCTGACACTCTCTGACACTCACTATCACTCACTGACACTCTCTGACACTCTCTGACACTCTCTATCACTCTCAGACACTCTCTGACACTCTCTATCACTCTCTGACACTCTCTGACACTCTCTGACACTCTCAGACACTCTCAGACACTCACTATCACTCTCTGACACTCTCTGACACTCACTATCACTCACTGACACTCTCTGAAACTCTCTGACACTCTCAGACACTCACTAACACTCTCTGACACTCTCTGACACTCACTATCACTCACTGACACTCTCTGACACTCCCTGACACTCTCTATCACTCTCAGACACTCTCTGACACTCTCTATCACTCACTGACACTCTCTGACACTCTCTATCACTCTCAGACACTCTCTGACACTCTCTATCACTCTCTGACACTCTCTATCACTCTCAGACACTCTCTGACACTCTCTATCACTCTCTGACACTCTCTGACACACTCTGACACTCTCTGACACTTTCAGACACTCTCAGACACTCTCTGACACTCACTATCACTCTCTGACACTCTCTGACACTCTCTGACACTCCCTATCACTCTCTGACACTCTCTATCACCCTCTATCACTCTCTGACACTCTCTGACACTCTCTGACACTCTCAGACACTCTCAGACACTCACTATCACTCTCTGACACTCTCTGACACATTCAGACACTCTCAGACACTCACTATCACTCTCTGACACTCTCTGCCACTCTATGACACTCTTGATCACTCTCTGACACTCTCTGACACTTACTATCACTTTCTGACACTATCTGACACTCTCTATCACTCTGTGACACTCTCCGACACTCTCAGACACCCACTATCACTCTCTGACACTCTCTGCCACTCTATGACACTCTCTGACACTCACTATCACTCTCTGACAATCTCAGACACTTACTATCACTCTCTGACACTCTCTGACACTCTCTATCACTCTGTGACACTCTCTGACACTCACTATGACTCTCTGACACTCTCTGACACTCTCTGTCACTCTCTGACACTCTCTGACACTCACTATCACTCTCTGACACTCTCTGACACTCTCAGGCACTCTCTATCACTCCCTGACAATCTCTGACACTCTCAGACACTCTCGGGCACTCACTATCACTCTGTGACACTCTCTGTCACTGTCTGACACTCTTTGACACTTTCTATCACTCTCTGACTCTCTCTGACACACTCTATCACTCTCTATCATTCTCTATCACTCTCTATCACTCTCTGACAATCTCAGACACTCTCTGACACTCTCAGACACTCACTATCACTCTCTGACACTCTCTGACACTCTCTGACACTCTCAGAGACTCACTGTCACTCTCTGATACTCTCTGACACTTACTATCACTCTCTGACACTCTCTATCACTCTCTGACATTCTCTGACACTCTCTATCACACTCTATTACTCTCTGACACTCTCTGACACTCCCTGACACTCTCGGACACGCACTATCACTCTCTGGCACTCACTATCACTGTCTGACACACTTTGACACTTTCTATCATTATCTGACTCTCTCTGACACTCTCAGACACTCACAATCACTCTCTGACACTCTCTATCACTCTCTGACACTCTCTGACACTCTCTATCACTCTCTGACACTCACTGACACTCTCTGACAATCTCAGACACTCTTTGACACACTCAGACACTCACCATCACTCTCTGACACTCTCTATCTCTCTCTGACACTCTCTGACACTCTCAATCACTCTCAATCACTCTCTATCACTCTCTATCACTCTCTGACACTCTCTGACACTCTTTGACACTCTCAGACACTCACTGTCACTCTCTGACACTCTCTGACACTCTCTATCACTCTCTATCACTCTCTGACACTCACTGACACTCTGACAATCGCAGACACTCTCTGACACACTCAGACACTCATTATCACTCTCTGAGACTCTCTATCTCTCTCTGACACTCTCTGACACTCTCAATCACTCTCAATCACTCTCTATCACTCTCTGTCACTCTCTGATACTCTTTGACACTCTCAGACACTCACTATCACTCTCTGACATTCTCTATAACTCTCTGACACTCTTTAACACTTTCTATCACTCTCTGACACTCTCTGACACTCTCTGACAATCTCAGACACTCTCTGACACTCTCTGACACTCTCTATCACTCTCTGACACTCTCTGACACTCTCTATTACTCACTATCACTCTCTGACATTCTCTGACACTCACTATCACTCTCTGATACTCTCTGATACTCTCTGACACTCTCTGACACTCACTAACACTCCCTGACACTCTCAGACACTCACTATCACTCTCTGACACTCTCTGACACTCTCTGACACTCTCAGAGACTCACTGTCACTCTCTGATACTCTCTGACACTTACTATCACTCTCTGACACTCTCTATCACTCTCTGAGACTCTATGACACTCTCTGTCACACTCTGACACTCACTATCACTCTCTGACACTCTCAGAAACTCACTATCACTCTCTGACACTCTCTGACACTCAATATCACTCTCTATCACTCTCTATCACTCTCAGACACTCTCAGACACTCTCAGACACTCACTATCACTCTCTGACACTCTCTGACACTCTCTGATACTCACTATCACTCTCTGACACTCTCTGACACTGCCTGACACTCTTTGACACTCTCTATCACTCTCTATCATTCTCTATCACTCTCTATCACTCTCTGACAATCTCAGACACTCTCTGACACTCTCAGACACTCACTATCACTCTCTGACACTCACTATCACTCTCTGACATTCTCTGACACTCTCTATCACTCTCTGACACTCTCGCACACTCTCTGACACTCTCTATCACTCTCTATCACCCTCTGACACTCTGACACTCTCTATCACTCTCTGAACTCTCTGACACTCTCTGACACTCTCTGACACTCTCTGACACTCTCTATCACTCTCTGACACTCTCTGAAACTCTCTATCACTCACGATCACTCTCCATCACTCACAATCAATCTCCGAAAATTTCTGACACTCTCTGACACTCTCTATCACTCTCTATCACTCTCTATCACTCTCTGACACTCACTGACACGCTGACAATCGCAGACACTCTCTGACACACTCAGACACTCATTATCACTCTCTGAGACTCTCTATCTCTCTCTGACACTCTCTGACACTCTCTGACACTCTCAATCACTCTCAATCACTCTCTATCACTCTCTGTCACTCTCTGACACTCTTTGACACTCTCAGACACTCACTATCACTCTCTGACATTCTCTATAACTCTCTGACACTCTTTGACACTTTCTATCACTCTCTGACACTCTCTGACACTCTCTGACAATCTCAGACACTCTCTGACACTCTCTGACACTCTCTATCACTCTCTGACACTCTCTGACACTCTCTATCACTCACTATCACTCTCTGACTTTCTCTGACACTCACTATCACTCTCTGATAATCTCTGATACTCTCTGACACTCTCTGACACTTACTAACACTCCCTGACACTCTCAGACACTCACTATCACTCTCTGACACTCTCTGACACTCTCAGAGACTCACTGTCACTCTCTGATACTCTCTGACACTCACGGACACTCTCTGACACTCTCTATCACTCTCTGAGACTCTATGACACTCTCTGACACACTCTGACACTCACTATCACTCTCTGACACTCTCAGAAACTCACTATCACTCTCTGACACTCTCTGGCACTCAATATCACTCTCTATCACTCTCTATCACTCTCAGACACTCTTAGACACTCTCTGATACTCACTATCACTCTCTGACACTCTCTGACACTCACTATCACTCACTGACATTCTCTGAAACTCTCTGACACTCTCAGACACTCACTAACACACTCTGACACTCTCTGACACTCACTATCACTCACTGACACTCTCTGACACTCTCTGACACTCTCTATCACGCTCTATCACTGTCTGACACTCTCTGACACTCTCCGACACTCTCCGACACTCTCTGACACTCTCTGACACTCTCTATCACTAACGATCACTCTCTGACCCTCTCTGACCCTCTCTGACACTCTCTGACACTATCTTTCACTCTCTGACACTCTCTGACACTATCTGACACTCTCAGACACTCTCAGACACTCACTTTCATTCTAGACACTCTCTGAAACTCACTATCACTCTCTGACACTCTCTGACACTGTCTGACACTCTTTGACACTTTCTATCACTCTCTGACTCTCTCTGACACTCTCTATCACTCTCTATCATTCTCTATCACTCTCTATCACTCTCTGACAATCTCAGACACTCTCTGACACTCTCAGACACTCACTATCACTCTCTGACACTCACTATCACTCTCTGACATTCTCTGACACTCTCTATCACTCTCTGACACTCTCGGACACTCTCTGACACTCTCTACCACTCTCTATCACTCTCTGACACTCTGACACTCTCTATCACTCTCTGACACTCTCTGACACTCTCTATCACTCTCTGACACTCTCCATCACTCTCTGACACTCTCTGACACTCTCTATCACTCACGATCACTCTCCATCACTCACAATCAATCTCCGAAAATTTCTGATACTCTCTGACACTCTCTATCACTCTCTGACACTCTCTGACACTCTTTGACACTCTCTATCACTCTCTGACTCTCTCTGACACTCTCAGACACTCTCAGATACTCGCTGATAGTCTCTGACAGTCACTTCCACTCTCTGACACTCTCTGACACTCACTATCACTCTCTGACACTCTCTGACACTCTCTGACACTCCCTATCACTCTCTGACACTCTATCACCCTCTATCACCCTCTATCACCCTCTATCACTCTCTGACACTCTCTGACACTCTCTGACACTTTCAGACACTCTCAGACACTCTCTGACACTCTCTATCACTCTCTGACACTCTCTGACATTCTCTGACACTCCCTATCACTCTCTGACACTCTCTATCACCCTCTGACACTCTCTGACACTCTCTGACACTCTCAGACACTCTCAGACACTCACTATGACTCTCTGACACTCTCTGACACTTTCAGACACTCTCAGACACTCACTATCACTCTCTGACACTCTCTGCCACTCTATGACACTCTCTGACACTCACTATCACTCTCTGACACTCTCTGACACTTACTGTCACTTTCTGACACTATCTGACACTCTCTATCACTCTGTGACACTCTCTGACACTCTCAGACACCCACTATCACTCTCTGACACTCTCTGACACTCTCTGCCACTCTATGACACTCTCTGACACTCACTATCACTCTCTGACACTCTCAGACACTTACTATCACTCTCTGACACTATCTGACAGTCTCTGACACTCTCTATCACTCTGTGACACTCTCTGAAACTCACTATGACTCTCTGACACTCTCTGACACTCTCTGTCACTCTCTGACACTCTCTGACACTCACTATCACTCTGTGACACTCTCTGACACTCTCTTACACTCTCAGACACTCTCTATCACTCTGTGACACTCTCAGACACTCTCTATCACTCTCTGACAATCTCTGACACTCTCTGACACTCACTATCACTCCCTGACACTCTCTGACACTCTCTGACACTCACTATCACGCTATGACACTCTCTATCACTGTCTGACACTCTTTGACACTTTCTATCACTCTCTGACTCTCTCTGACACTCTCTATCACTCTCTATCATTCTCTATCACTCTCTATCACTCTCTGACAATCTCAGACACTCTCTGACACTCTCAGACACTCACTATCACTCTCTGACACTCACGATCACTCTCTGACATTCTGTGACACTTTCTATCACACTCTATTACTCTCTGACACTCTCTGACACTCTCTGACACTCTCGGACACGCACTATCACTCTCTGGCACTCTCTATCACTGTCTGACACACTTTGACACTTTCTATCATTATCTGACACTCTCTGACACTCTCAGACACTCACAATCACTCTCTGACACTCTCTATCACTCTCTGACACTCTCTGACACTCTCTATCACTCTCTGACACTCACTGACACTCTCTGACACTCTCTAACTCTCTCTGACAATCTCTGACACTCTCAATCACTCTCAATCACTCTCTATCACTCTCTATCACTCTCTATCACTCTCTGACACTCTCTGACACTCTTTGACACTCTCAGACACTCACTGTCACTCTCTGACACTCTCTGACACTCTCTATCACTCTCTATCACTCTCTATCACTCTCTGACACTCACTGACACTCTGACAATCGCAGACACTCTCTGACACACTCAGACACTCATTATCACTCTCTGAGACTCTCTATCTCTCTCTGACACTCTCTGACAATCTCAATCACTCTCTGAGACTCTCTGTCACTCTCTGACACTCTTTGACACTCTCAGACACTCACTATCACTCTCTGACATTCTCTATAACTCTCTGACACTCTTTGACACTTTCTATCACTCTCTGACACTCTCTGACACTCTCTGACAATCTCAGACACTCTCTGACACTCTCTGACACTCTCTATCACTCTCTGACACTCTCTGACACTCTCTATCACTCACTATCACTCTCTGACTTTCTCTGACACTCACTATCACTCTCTGATACTCTCTGATACTCTCTGACACTCTCTGACACTCACTAACACTCCCTGACACTCTCAGACACTCACTATCACTCTCTGACACTCTCTGACACTCTCTCACACTCTTTGACACTTTCTATCACTCTCTGACACTCTCTGACACTCTCTGACAATCTCAGACACTCTCTGACACTCTCTGACACTCTCTATCACTCTCTGACACTCTCTGACACTCTCTATCACTCACTATCACTCTCTGACTTTCTCTGACACTCACTATCACTCTCTGATACTCTCTGATACTCTCTGACACTCTCTGACACTCACTAACACTCCCTGACACTCTCAGACACTCACTATCACTCTCTGACACTCTCTGACACTCTCAGAGACTCACTGTCACTCTCTGAAACTCTATGACACTCTCTGACACACTCTGACACTCACTATCACTCTCTGACACTCTCAGAGACTCACTATCACTCTCTGACACTCTCTGACACTCTCTGATACTCACTATCACTCTCTGACACTCTCTGACACTCACTATCACTCACTGACACTCTCTGAAACTCTCTGACACTCTCAGGCACTCACTAACACTCTCTGACACTCTCTGACACTCACTATCACTCACTGACACTCTCTGACACTCTCTAAAACGCTCTATCACTCTCTGACACTCTCTGACACTCTCCGACACTCTCTGACACTCTCTGACACTCTCTATCACTAACGATCACTCTCTGACCCTCTCTGACCCTCTCTGACGCTCTCTGACACTATCTTTCACTCTCTGACACTCTCTGACACTATCTGACACTCTCAGACACTCTCAGACACTCACTTTCATTCTCTGACACTCTCTGAAACTCACTATCACTCTCTGACACTCTCTGACACTCTGTATAACTCTCTGACACTCTCTGATACTCTCTGACACTCACTATCACTCTCTGACACTCTCTATCACTCTCTGAGACTCTATGACACTCTCTGACACACTCTGACACTCACTATCACTCTCTGACACTCTCAGAAACTCACTATCACTCTCTGACACTCTCTGACACTCAATATTTCAGTAAGTTACAAGTTAATCCCTTATTTGTTTCCGTGGACCGGGGACTGCTGGGTAGGGGAAAAGTATTTATTTGGGCAGTTTTAAAATCTTTGTCTTTTGCGAGGAGCAGCCTTGATAGAACGGGGTGCGGAGCGGACTTTCAGCTGAGCGGTCAATTTCAGTAAGTTACAAGTTAATCCCTTTTTTGTTTCGGAGGACCGGGGACTGCTGGGTAGGGGAAAAGTATTTATTTGGGCAGTTTTAAAATCTTTGTCTTTTGCGAGGAGCAGCCTTGATAGAACGGGGTGCGGAGCGGACTTTCAGCTGAGCGGTCAATTTCAGTAAGTTACAAGTTAATCCCTTTTTTGTTTCGGAGGACCGGGGACTGCTGGGTAGGGGAAAAGTATTTATTTGGGCAGTTTTAAAATCTTTGTCTTTTGCGAGGAGCAGCCTTGATAGAACGGGGTGTGGAGCGGACTTTCAGCTGAGCGGTCAATTTCAGTAAGTTACAAGTTAATCCCTTTTTTGTTTCGGAGGACCGGGGACTGCTGGGTAGGGGTAAAGTATTTATTTGGGCAGTTTTAAAATCAATGTCTTTTGCGAGGAGCAGCCTTGATAGAACGGGGTGCGGAGCGGACTTTCAGCTGAGCGGTCAATTTCAGTAAGTTACAAGTTAATCCCTTCTTTGTTTCGGAGGACCGGGGACTGCTGGGTAGGGGAAAAGTATTTATTTGGGCAGTTTTAAAATCTTTGTCTTTTGCGAGGAGCAGCCTTGATAGAATGGGGTGCGGAGCGGACTTTCAGCTGAGCGGTCAATTTCAGTAAGTTACAAGTTAATCCCTTTTTTGTTTCGGAGGACCGGGGACTGCTGGGTAGGGGAAAAGTATTTATTTGGGCAGTTTTAAAATCTTTGTCTTTTGCGAGGAGCAGCCTTGATAGAACAGGGTGCGGAGCGGACTTTCAGCTGAGCGGTCAATTTCAGTAAGTTACAAGTTAATCCCTTTTTTGTTTCGGAGGACCGGGGACTGCTGGGTAGGGGAAAAGTATTTATTTGGGCAGTTTTAAAATCTTTGTCTTTTGCGAGGAGCAGCCTTGATAGAACGGGGTGCGGAGCGGACTTTCAGCTGAGCGGTCAATTTCAGTAAGTTACAAGTTAATCCCTTTTTTGTTTCGGAGGACCGGGGACTGCTGGGTAGGGGAAAAGTATTTATTTGGGCAGTTTTAAAATCTTTGTCTTTTGCGAGGAGCAGCCTTGATAGAACGGGGTGCGGAGCGGACTTTCAGCTGAGCAGTCAATTTCAGTAAGTTACAAGTTAATCCCTTTTTTGTTTCGGAGGACCGGGGACTGCTGGGTAGGGGAAAACTATTTATTTGGGCAGTGGCAGTACCCGAGACACTACACGTGTAGTGTCTCCCACCCACCCTCCTCCTCTAACCAAAAAAAAAGGACTCTAGGGTGTTGATAAGGTAAGCTTTTTATTTAAAACTTCAGTCCGTCGGATTGCTAAGCGAACAAGTTTTGACTTTTTTTTTCGTTTGGTTTTTCAGTAGATTTATTGGGAATCTAGAATAGTGGGAATGGAGGTAAAGGCAGTTGTATGTTCCTCCTGCAGAATGTGGGAGGTAGGGGTCGCCAAGAGTGTCCCTGCTGACTGCATCTGCGGGAAGTGCACCCAACTCCAGCTCCTCGCAGACCGCGTTAGGGAACTGGAGCTGGAGCTGGATGAACTTCGGATCATTCGGGAGGCGGAGGGGATTATTGACAGGAGTTATAGGGAGGCAGTCACACCTCAGGTAAAAGAAGTAGGTAGATGGGTTACCGTCAGGGGAAGGAGAGGGAACCAGCAGGCAGTGCAGGGATCCCCTGTGGCCGTTTCCCTCAACAACAGGTATACCGTTTTGGATACTGTTGGGGGGGACGACTTACCAGGGGTAAGCAATGGGGTGCAGGTCTCTGGCACAGAGTCTGTCCCTGTTGCTCAGAAGGGAAAAGGGAAGAGGAGCAGAGCATTAGTCATTGGGGACTCCATAGTTAGGGGAACAGATAGGAGGTTCTGTGGGAACGAGAGAGACTCACGGTTGGTGTGTTACCTCCCAGGTGCCAGGGTACGTGATGTCTCCGATCGTGTTTTTGGGATCCTTAAAGGGGAGGGGGAGCACCCCCAAGTCGTGGTCCACATAGGCACCAACGACATAGGTAGGAAGAGAGATGGGGATTTAAGGCAGAAATTCAGGGAGCTAGGGTGGAAGCTTAGAGCGAGAACAACCAGAGTTGTTATCTCTGGGTTGTTGCCTGTGCCACGTGCTAGCGAAGAGAGGAATAGGGAGAGAGAGGAGTTGAACACGTGGCTGCAGGGATGGTGTAGGAGGGAGGGTTTTGGTTTCCTGGATAATTGGGGCTCTTTCTGGGGTAGGTGGGACCGCTACAAACAGGATGGTCTTCACCTGAACCAGAGGGGTACCAATATCCTGGGGGGGAGATTTGTTAGTGGTCTTCGGGGGGGTTTAAACTAAATCAGCAGGGGAATGGGAACCTAAATTGCAGTGCCAGTGTACAGGCTGTTGAGAGTAGTGAGGTAGGGGATAAGGTTACAGGGACGCAAGAGGGCACTGGCAAGCAAGAACTTGGTTTAAAGTGTGTCTACTTCAACGCCAGGAGCATCCGGAATAAGGTGGGTGAGCTTGCAGCATGGGTTGGTACCTGGGATCCTGATGTTGTGGCCATTTCGGAGACATGGGTAGAGCAGGGGCAGGAATGGATGTTGCAGGTTCCGGGATTTAGATGTTTCAGAAAGAACAGAGAAGAGGGTAAAAGAGGGGGGGGGGGTGTGGCATTGTTAATCAAGGAAAGTATTACAGCGGCAGAAAGGACGTTTGAGGACTCGTCTGCTGAGGTAGTATGGGCCGAGGTTAGAAACAGGAGAGGAGAGGTCACCCTGTTGGGAGTTTTCTATAGACCTCCGAATAGTTCCAGAGATGTAGAGGAAAGGATAGCGAAGATGATTCTCGACAGGAGCGAGAGTAACAGGGTAGTGGTTATGGGGGACTTTAACTTTCCAAATATTGACTGGAAATACTATAGTTCGAGTACTTTAGATGGGTCTGTTTTTGTCCAGTGTGTGCAGGAGGGTTTTCTGACACAGTATGTGGACAGGCCAACCAGGGGCGATGCCACATTGGATTTGGTACTGGGTAATGAACCCGGCCATGTGTTCGATTTAGATGTAGGTGAGCACTTTGGCGATAGTGATCACAATTCGGTTAGGTTTACCTTAGCGATGGGCAGGGACAGGTATATACCGCAGGGCAAGAATTATAGCTGGGGGAAAGGAAATTATGACGCGATTAGGCAAGATTTAGGATGTGTAGGATGGGGAAGGAAACTGCAGGGGATGGGCACAAACGAAATGTGGAGCTTATTCAAGGAGCAGCTAATGCGTGTCCTTGATAAGTATGTACCTGTCAGGCAGGGAGGAAGTTGTCGAGCAAGGGAGCCATGGTTTACTCAAGAAGTTGAAGCGCTTGTCAAGAGGAAGAGGGCGGCTTATGTTAGGATGAGACGTGAAGGCTCAGTTAGGGCGCTTGAGAGTTACAAGCTAGCCAGGAAGGATCTAAAGGGAGGGCTAAGAAGAGCAAGGAGAGGACACGAGAAGTCATTGGCGGATAGGATCAAAGAAAACCCTAAGGCTTTCTATAGGTATATCAGGAATAAACGAATGATAAGAGTTAGAACAGGGCCAATCAAGGATAGTAGTGGGAAGTTGTGTGCGGAATCAGAGGAGATAGGGGAAGCGTTAAATGAATATTTTTCGTCAGTATTTACAGTGGAGAAAGAAAATGTTGCCGAGGAGAATACTGAGATTCAGGCTACTAGGCTAGATGGGATTGAGATTCACAAGGAGGAGGTGTTAGCAATTTTGGAAAGAGTGAAAATAGATAAGTCCCCTGGGCCAGATGGGATTTATCCTAGGATTCTCTGGGAAGCCAGGGAGGAGATTGCAGAGCCGTTGTTGTTGATCTTTAAGTCGTCATTGTCGACAGGAGTAGTGCCGGAGGACTGGAGGATAGCAAATGTTGTCCCCTTGTTCAAGAAGGGGAGTAGAGACAGCCCTGGTAATTATAGACCTGTGAGCCTTACTTCGGTTGTGGGTAAAATGTTGGAAAAGGTTATAAGAGACAGGATTTATAATCATCTTGAAAAGAATAAGTTCATTTGCGATAGTCAGCACGGTTTTGTGAAAGGTAGGTCGTGCCTCACAAACCTTATTGAGTTTTTCGAGAAGGTGACCAAACAGGTGGATGAGGGTAAAGCCGTGGATGTGGTGTATATGGATTTCAGTAAGGCGTTTGATAAGGTTCCCCACGGTAGGCTATTGCAGAAAATACGCAAGTATGGGGTTGAAGGTGATTTAGAGCTTTGGATCAGAAATTGGCTAGCTGAAAGAAGACAGAGGGTGGTGGTTGATGGCAAATGTTCATCCTGGAGTTTAGTTACTAGTGGTGTACCACAAGGTTCTGTTTTGGGGCCACTGCTGTTTGTCATTTTTATAAACGACCTGGATGAGGGTGTAGAAGGGTGGGTTAGTAAATTTGCGGATGACACGAAGTTCGGTGGAGTTGTGGATAGTGTCGAAGGGTGTTGTAGGGTACAGAGGGACATAGATAGGCTGCAGAGCTGGGCTGAGAGATGGCAAATGGAGTTTAATGCGGAGAAGTGTGAGGTGATTCACTTTGGAAGGAGTAACAGCAATGCAGAGTACTGGGCTAATGGGAAGATTCTTGGTAGTGTAGATGAGCAGAGAGATCTTGGTATCCAGGTACATAAATCCCTGAAAGTTGCTACCCAGGTTAATAGGGCTGTTAAGAAGGCATATGGTGTGTTAGCCTTTATTAGTAGGGGGATCGAGTTTCAGAGCCACGGGGTCATGATGCAGCTGTACAAAACTCTGGTGAGGCCGCACCTGGAGTATTGCGTGCAGTTCTGGTCACCGCATTATAGGAAGGATGTCGAAGCTTTGGAAAGGGTGCAGAGGAGATTTACTAGGATGTTGCCTGGTATGGAAGGAAGGTCTTACGAGGAAAGGCTGAGGGACTTGGGGTTGTTTTCGTTAGAGAGAAGGAGGAGGAGAGGTGACTTAATAGAGACATACAAGATAATCAGAGGGTTAGATAGGGTGGATAGTGAGAGTCTTTTTCCTCGGATGAGGATGGCAAACACGAGGGGACATAGCTTTAAGTTGAGGGGTGAAAGATATAGGACAGATGTCAGAGGTAGTTTCTTTACGCAGAGAGTAGTAGGGGCGTGGAACGCCCTGCCTGCAACAGTAGTAGACTCGCCAACTTTAAGGGCATTTAAGTGGCCATTGGATAGACATATGGATGTAAATGGAATAGTGTAGGTCAGATGATCGGAGCAACATCGAGGGCTGAAGGGCCTGTACTGCGCTGTAATATTCTAATTCTAATTCTAATTCTAATTCTAATATCACTCTCTATCACTCTCAGACACTCTCAGACACTCTCAGACACTCTCAGACACTCACTATCACTCTCTGATACTCACTATCACTCTCTGACACTCTCTGACACTCACTATCACTCACTGACACTCTCTGAAACTCTCTGACACCCTTAGACACTCACTAACACACTCTGACACTCTCTGACACTCACTATCACTCACTGACACTCTCTGACACTCTCTGACACTCTCTATCACGCTCTATCACTCTCTGACACTCTCTGACACTCTCCGACACTCCCCGACACTCTCCGACACTCTCTGACACTCTCTATCACTAACGATCACTCTCTGACCCTCTCTGACCATCTCTGACACTCTCTGACACTATCTTTCACTCTCTGACAATCTCTGACACTATCTGACACTCTCAGACACTCTCAGACACTCACTTTCATTCTCTGACACTCTCTGAAACTCACTATCACTCTCTGACACTCTCTGACACTGTCTGACACTCTTTGACACTTTCTATCACTCTCTGACTCTCTCTGACACTCTCTATCACTCTCTATCATTCTCTATCACTCTCTATCACTCTCTGACAATTTCAGACACTCTCTGACACTCTCAGACACTCACTATCACTCTCTGACACTCACTATCACTCTCTGACATTCTCTGACACTCTCTATCACTCTCTGACGCTCTCGGACACTCTCTGACACTCTCTATCACTCTCTATCACTCTCTGACACTCTGACACTCTCTATCACTCTCTGGCACTCTCTGACACTCTCTGACACTCTCTATCACTCTCTGACACTCTCTGACACTCTCCATCACTCGCTGACACTCTCTGACACTCTCTATCACTCACGATCACTCTCCATCACTCACAATCAATCTCCGAAAATTTCTGACACTCTCTGACACTCTCTATTACTCTCTGACTCTCTCTGACACTCTCTGATACTCACTATCACTCTCTGACACTCTCTGACACTCACTATCACTCACTGACACTCTCTGAAATTCTCTGACACTCTCAGACACTCACTAACACTCTCTGACACTCTCTGACACTCACTATCACTCACTGACACTCTCTGACACTCTCTGACACTCTCTATCACGCTCTGACACTCTCTGACACTCTCTGACACTCTCTGACACTCTCCGACACTCTCCGACACTCTCTGACACTCTCTATCACTAACGATCACTCTCTGACCCCCTCTGACCCTCTCTGACACTCTCTGACACTATCTTTCACTCTCTGACACTCTCTGACACTATCTGACACTCTCAGACTCTCTCAGACACTTACTTTCATTCTCTGACACTCTCTGAAACTCACTATCACTCTCTGACACTCTCTGACACTCTGTATAACTCTCTGACACTCTCTGACAATCTCAGACACTCTCAGACACTCACTATCACTCTCTGATACTCTCTGACACTCAATATCATTCCCTGACACTCTCTATCACTCTCTGACACTCTCAGACACTTTCTCACACTCTCTGACACTCTCTGACACTCTCTGACACTCACTATCACTCTCAGACATTCACTATCACCCTCTGACACTCTCTGACACTCTCTGACACTCACTGTCACTCTCTGACACTCTCTGACACTCTCAGACACTCTCAGACACTCACTATCACTCTCTGAAACACACCATCACTCTCTGACACTCTCTGACACACTCGATCACTCTCCGACACTCTCTATCGCTCTCTGACACTCTCTGACACTCTGAGGCACTCACTATCACTCTCTGAAACTCACTATCACTCTCTGACACACTCTGACACTCTCTGACACTCTCGATCACTCTCTGACACTCTCTGATAGTCTCTGACAGTCACTATCACTCTCTATCACTCTCTGACACTCTCTGACACTCCCTATCACTCTCCGACACTCTATCACCCTCTATCACCCTCTATCACTCTCTGACACTCTCTGACACTCTCTGACACTCTCTGACACTTTCAGACACTCTCAGACACTCTCTGACACTCACTATCACTCTCTGAAACTCTCTGACACTCTCTGACACTCCCTATCACTCTCTGACACTCTCTATCACCCTCTACAATCTCTGACACTCTCTGACACTCTATGACACTCTCAGACACTCTCAGACACTCACTATCACTCTCTGACACTCTCTGCCACTCTATGACACTCTCTGACACTCACTATCACTCTCTGACACTCTCTGAGACTTACTATCACTTTCTGACACTATCTGACACTCTCTATCACTCTGTGACACTCTCTGACACTCTCAGACACCCACTATCACTCTCTGACACTCTCTGCCACTCTATGACACTCTCTGACACTCACTATCACTCTCTGACAATCTCAGACACTTACTATCACTCTCTGACACTATCTGACACTCTCTATCACTCTGTGACACTCTCTGAAACTCACTATGACTCTCTGACACTCTCTGACACTCTCTGTCACTCTCTGACACTCTCTGACACTCACTATCACTCTCTGACACTCTCTGACACTCTCTGACACTCTCAGGCACTCTCTATCACTCCCTGACACTCTCTGACACTCTCAGACACTCTCGGGCACTCACTATCACTCTATGACACTCTCTATCACTGTCTGACACTCTTTGACACTTTCTATCACTCTCTGACTCTCTCTGACACTCTCTATCACTCTCTATCATTCTCTATCACTCTCTATCACTCTCTGACAATCTCAGACACTCTCTGACACTCTCAGACACTCACTATCACTCTCTGACACTCACTATCACTCTCTGACATTCTCTGACACTCTCTATCACACTCTATTACTCTCTGACACTTTCTGACACTCTCTGACACTCTCGGACACGCACTATCACTCTCTGGCACTCACTATCACTGTCTGACACACTTTGACACTTTCTATCATTATCTGACACTCTCTGACACTCTCAGACACTCACAATCACTCTCTGACACTCACAATCACTCTCTGACACTCTCAGACACTCACAATCACTCTCTGACACTCTCTATCACTCTCTGACACTCTCTGACACTCTCTATCACTCTCTGAAACTCTCTGAAACTCTCTGACAATCTCAGACACTCTCTGACACACTCAGACACTCACCATCACTCTCTGACACTCTCTATCTCTCTCTGACACTCTCTGACACTCTCAATCACTCTCTATCACTCTCTAAACCTCTCTGACATTCTCTGACACTCTTTGACACTCTCAGACACTCACTGTCACTCTCTGACACTCTCTGACACTCTCTATCACTCTCTATCACTCTCTGACACTCACTGCCACTCTGACAATCGCAGACACTCTCTGACACACTCAGACACTCATTATCACTCTCTGAGACTCTCTATCTCTCTCTGACACTCTCTGACACTCTCAATCACTCTCAATCACTCTCTATCACTCTCTGTCACTCTCTGATACTCTTTGACACTCTCAGACACTCACTATCACTCTCTGACATTCTTTATAACTCTCTGACACTCTTTGACACTTTCTATCACTCTCTGACACTCTCTGACACTCTCTGACAATCTCAGACACTCTCTGACACTCTCTGACACTCTCTATCACTCTCTGACACTCTCTGACACTCTCTATCACTCACTATCACTCTCTGACTTTCTCTGACACTCACTATTTCTCTCTGATACTCTCTGACACTCTCTGACACTCACTAACACTCCCTGACACTCTCAGACACTCACTATCACTCTCTGACACTCTCTGACACTCTCTGACACTCTCAGAGACTCACTGTCACTCTCTGATACTCTCTGACACTCACTATCACTCTCTGACACTCTCTATCACTCTCTGAGACTCTACGACACTCTCTGACACACTCTGACACTCACTATCACTCTCTGACACTCTCTGACACTCTCTGATACTCTCTGACCCTCTCTGACACTCACTATCACTCTCAGACATTCACTATCACCCTCTGACACTTTCTGACACTCTCTGACACTCACTGTCACTCTCTGACACTCTCTGACACTCTCAGACACTCTCAGACACTCACTATCACTCTCTGAAACACACCATCACTCTCTGACACTCTCTGACACACTCGATCACTCTCTGACACTCTCTATCGCTCTCTGACACTCTCTGACACTCTGAGGCACTCACTATCACTCTCTGAAACTCACTATCACTCTCTGACACACTCTGACACTCTCTGACACTCTCGATCACTCTCTGACACTCTCTGATAGTCTCTGACAGTCACTATCACTCTCTATCACTCTCTGACACTCTCTGACACTCCCTATCACTCTCCGAGAACTCTATCACCCTCTATCACCCTCTATCACCCTCTATCACTCTCTGACACTCTCTGACACTCTCTGACACTTTCAGACACTCTCAGACACTCTCTGACACTCACTATCACTCTCTGAAACTCTCTGACACTCTCTGACACTCCCTATCACTCTCTGACACTCTCTATCACCCTCTACAATCTCTGACACTCTCTGACACTCTATGACACTCTCAGACACTCTCAGACACTCACTATCACTCTCTGACACTCTCTGCCACTCTATGACACTCTCTGACACTCACTATCACTCTCTGACACTCTCTGAGACTTACTATCACTTTCTGACACTATCTGACACTCTCTATCACTCTGTGACACTCTCTGACACTCTCAGACACCCACTATCACTCTCTGACACTCTCTGCCACTCTATGACACTCTCTGACACTCACTATCACTCTCTGACAATCTCAGACACTTACTATCACTCTCTGACACTATCTGACACTCTCTATCACTCTGTGACACTCTCTGAAACTCACTATGACTCTCTGACACTCTCTGACACTCTCTGTCACTCTCTGACACTCTCTGACACTCACTATCACTCTCTGACACTCTCTGACACTCTCTGACACTCTCAGGCACTCTCTATCACTCCCTGACACTCTCTGACACTCTCAGACACTCTCGGGCACTCACTATCACTCTATGACACTCTCTATCACTGTCTGACACTCTTTGACACTTTCTATCACTCTCTGACTCTCTCTGACACTCTCTATCACTCTCTATCATTCTCTATCACTCTCTATCACTCTCTGACAATCTCAGACACTCTCTGACACTCTCAGACACTCACTATCACTCTCTGACACTCACTATCACTCTCTGACATTCTCTGACACTCTCTATCACACTCTATTACTCTCTGACACTTTCTGACACTCTCTGACACTCTCGGACACGCACTATCACTCTCTGGCACTCACTATCACTGTCTGACACACTTTGACACTTTCTATCATGATCTGACACTCTCTGACACTCTCAGACACTCACAATCACTCTCTGACACTCTCAGACACTCACAATCACTCTCTGACACTCTCTATCACTCTCTGACACTCTCTGACACTCTCTATCACTCTCTGAAACTCTCTGAAACTCTCTGACAATCTCAGACACTCTCTGACACACTCAGACACTCACCATCACTCTCTGACACTCTCTATCTCTCTCTGACACTCTCTGACACTCTCAATCACTCTCTATCACTCTCTAAACCTCTCTGACATTCTCTGACACTCTCTGACACTCTCAGACACTCACTGTCACTCTCTGACACTCTCTGACACTCTCTATCACTCTCTATCACTCTCTATCACTCTCTGACACTCACTGACACTCTGACAATCGCAGACACTCTCTGACACACTCAGACACTCATTATCACTCTCTGAGACTCTCTATCTCTCTCTGACACTCTCTGACACTCTCAATCACTCTCAATCACTCTCTATCACTCTCTGTCACTCTCTGATACTCTTTGACACTCTCAGACACTCACTATCACTCTCTGACATTCTTTATAACTCTCTGACACTCTTTGACACTTTCTATCACTCTCTGACACTCTCTGACACTCTCTGACAATCTCAGACACTCTCTGACACTCTCTGACACTCTCTATCACTCTCTGACACTCTCTGACACTCTCTATCACTCACTATCACTCTCGTACTTTCTCTGACACTCACTATTACTCTCTGATACTCTCTGACACTCTCTGACACTCACTAACACTCCCTGACACTCTCAGACACTCACTATCACTCTCTGACACTCTCTGACACTCTCTGACACTCTCAGAGACTCACTGTCACTCTCTGATACTCTCTGACACTCACTATCACTCTCTGACACTCTCTATCACTCTCTGAGACTCTATGACACTCTCTGACACACTCTGACACTCACTATCACTCTCTGACACTCTCTGACACTCTCTGATACTCACTATCACTCTCTGACACTCTCTGACACTCATTAACACCCTCTATCACCCTCTATCACTCTCTGACACTCTCTGACACTCTCTGACACTCTCAGACACTCTCAGACACTCACTATCACTCTCTGACACTCTCTGACACCTCAGACACTCACTAACAATCTCTGACACTCACTATCACTCACTGACACTCTCAGACACTCTCTGACACTCTCTACCACTCTCTGACACTCTCTGACACTCACTATCACTCACTGACACTCTCAGACACTCACTATCACTCTCTGACACTCTCTGACACTCTGTATAACTCTATGACACTCTCTGACACTCTCTGACAATCTCAGACACTCTCAGACACTCACTATCACTCTCTGATACTCTCTGACACTCAATATCATTCTCTGACACTCTCTATCACTCTCTGGCACTCTCTGACACTCACTATCACTCTCAGACATTCACTATCACCCTCTGACACTCTCTGACACTCTCTGACACTCACTGTCACTCTCTAGAACTCTCTGACACTCTCTGACTCTCTCTGACACTCTCTGACACTCTCTGACACTCTCTGACACTCTCAGACACTCTCTGACACTCACTATCACTCTCTGAAACACACCATCACTCTCTGACACTCTCTGACACTCTTGATCACTCTCTGACACTCTCTATCACTCTCTGACACTCTCTGACACTCTCAGACACTCACTATCACTCTCTGAAACTCACTATCACTCTCTATCACTCTCTGACAATCTCAGACACTCTCTGACACTCTCAGACACTCACTATCACTCTCTGACACTCACTATCACTCTCTGACATTCTCTGACACTCTCTATCACACTCTATTACTCTCTGACACTTTCTGACACTCTCTGACACTCTCGGACACGCACTATCACTCTCTGGCACTCTCTATCACTGTCTGACACACTTTGACACTTTCTATCATTATCTGACACTCTCTGACACTCTCAGACACTCACAATCACTCTCTGACACTCTCAGACACTCACAATCACTCTCTGACACTCTCTATCACTCTCTGACACTCTCTGACACTCTCTATCACTCTCTGAAACTCTCTGAAACTCTCTGACAATCTCAGACACTCTCTGACACACTCAGACACTCACCATCACTCTCTGACACTCTCTATCTCTCTCTGACACTCTCTGACACTCTCAATCACTCTCTATCACTCTCTAAACCTCTCTGACATTCTCTGACACTCTTTGACACTCTCAGACACTCACTGTCACTCTCTGACACTCTCTGACACTCTCTATCACTCTCTATCACTCTCTATCACTCTCTGACACTCACTGACACTCTGACAATCGCAGACACTCTCTGACACACTCAGACACTCATTATCACTCTCTGAGACTCTCTATCTCTCTCTGACACTCTCTGACACTCTCAATCACTCTCTATCACTCTCTGTCACTCTCTGATACTCTTTGACACTCTCAGACACTCACTATCACTCTCTGACATTCTTTATAACTCTCTGACACTCTTTGACACTTTCTATCACTCTCTGACACTCTCTGACACTCTCGATCACTCTCTGACACTCTCTGATAGTCTCTGACAGTCACTATCACTCTCTATCACTCTCTGACACTCTCTGACACTCCCTATCACTCTCCGACACTCTATCACCCTCCATCACCCTCTATCACCCTCTATCACTCTCTGACACTCTCTGACACTCTCTGACACTCTCTGACACTTTCAGACACTCTCAGACACTCTCTGACACTCACTATCACTCTCTGAAACTCTCTGACACTCTCTGACACTCCCTATCACTCTCTGACACATCTCTATCACCCTCTACAATCTCTGACACTCTCTGACACTCTATGACACTCTCAGACACTCTCAGACACTCACTATCACTCTCTGACACTCTCTGCCACTCTATGACACTCTCTGACACTCACTATCACTCTCTGACACTCTCTGAGACTTACTATCACTTTTTGACACTATCTGACACTCTATATCACTCTGTGACACTCTCTGACACTCTCAGACACCCACTATCACTCTCTGACACTCTCTGCCACTCTATGACACTCTCTGACACTCACTATCACTCTCTGACAATCTCAGACACTTACTATCACTCTCTGACACTACCTGACACTCTCTATCACTCTGTGACACTCTCTGAAACTCACTATGACTCTCTGACACTCTCTGACACTCTCTGTCACTCTCTGACACTCTCTGACACTCACTATCACTCTCTGACACTCTCTGACACTCTCTGACACTCTCAGGCACTCTCTATCACTCCCTGACACTCTCTGACACTCTCAGACACTCTCGGGCACTCACTATCACTCTATGACACTCTCTATCACTGTCTGACACTCTTTGACACTTTCTATCACTCTCTGACTCTCTCTGACACTCTCTATCACTCTCTATCATTCTCTATCACTCTCTATCACTCTCTGACAATCTCAGACACTCTCTGACACTCTCAGACACTCACTATCACTCTCTGACACTCACTATCACTCTCTGACATTCTCTGACACTCTCTATCACACTCTATTACTCTCTGACACTTTCTGACACTCTCTGACACTCTCGGACACGCACTATCACTCTCTGGCACTCACTATCACTGTCTGACACACTTTGACACTTTCTATCATGATCTGACACTCTCTGACACTCTCAGACACTCACAATCACTCTCTGACACTCTCAGACACTCACAATCACTCTCTGACACTCTCTATCAATCTCTGACACTCTCTGACACTCTCTATCACTCTCTGAAACTCTCTGAAACTCTCTGACAATCTCAGACACTCTCTGACACACTCAGACACTCACCATCACTCTCTGACACTCTCTATCTCTCTCTGACACTCTCTGACACTCTCAATCACTCTCTATCACTCTCTAAACCTCTCTGACATTCTCTGAGACTCTTTGACACTCTCAGACACTCACTGTCACTCTCTGACACTCTCTGACACTCTCTATCACTCTCTATCACTCTCTGACACTCACTGACACTCTGACAATCGCAGACACTCTCTGACACACTCAGACACTCATTATCACTCTCTGAGACTCTCTATCTCTCTCTGACACTCTCTGACACTCTCAATCACTCTCAATCACTCTCTATCACTCTCTGTCACTCTCTGATACTCTTTGACACTCTCAGACACTCACTATCACTCTCTGACATTCTTTATAACTCTCTGACACTCTTTGAAACTTTCTATCACTCTCTGACACTCTCTGACACTCTCTGGCAATCTCAGACACTCTCTGACACTCTCTGACACTCTCTATCACTCTCTGACACTCTCTATCACTCACTATCACTCTCTGACTTTCTCTGACACTCACTATTACTCTCTGATACTCTCTGACACTCTCTGACACTCACTAACACTCCCTGACACTCTCAGACACTCACTATCACTCTCTGACACTCTCTGACACTCTCTGACACTCTCAGAGACTCACTATCACTCTCTGATACTCTCTGACACTCACTATCACTCTCTGACACTCTCTATCACTCTCTGAGACTCTATGACACTCTCTGACACACTCTGACACTCACTATCACTCTCTGACACTCTCTGACACTCTCTGATACTCACTATCACTCTCTGACACTCTCTGACACTCATTAACACCCTCTATCACCCTCTATCACTCTCTGACACTCTCTGACACTCTCTGACACCTCAGACACTTACTAACAATCTCTGACACTCACTATCACTCACTGACACTCTCAGACACTCTCTGACACTCTCTACCACTCTCTGACACTCTCTGACACTCACTATCACTCACTGACACTCTCAGACACTCACTATCACTCTCTGACACTCTCTGACACACTGTATAACTCTATGACACTCTCTGACACTCTCTGACAATCTCAGACACTCTCAGACACTCACTATCACTCTCTGATACTCTCTGACACTCAATATCATTCTCTGACACTCTCTATCACTCTCTGACACTCTCTGACACTCACTATCACTCTCAGACATTCACTATCACCCTCTGACACTCTCTGAGACTCTCTGACACTCACTATCACTCACTGACACTCTCTGAAACTCTCTGACACTCTCAGACACTCACTAACACACTCTGACACTCTCTGACACTCACTATCACTCACTGACATTCTCTGACACTCTCTGACACTCTCTATCACGCTTTATCACTCTCTGAAACTCTCTGACACTCTCCGACACTCTCCGACACTCTCTGACACTCTCTGACACTCTCTATCACTAACGATCACTCTCTGACCCTCTCAGACACTCACTTTCATTCTCTGACACTCTCTGAAACTCACTATCACTCTCTGACACTCTCTGACACTGTCTGACACTCTTTGACACTTTCTATCACTCTCTGACTCTCTCTGACACTCTCTATCACTCTCTATCATTCTCTATCACTCTCTATCACTCTCTGACAATCTCAGACACTCTCTGACACTCTCAGACACTCACTATCACTCTCTGACACTCACTATCACTCTCTGACATTCTCTGACACTCTCTATCACTCTCTGACACTCTCGGACACTCTCTGACACTCTCTATCACTCTCTATCACTCTCTGACACTCTGACACTCTCTATCACTCTCTGACACTCTCTGACACTCTCTATCACTCTCTGACACTCTCTGACACTCTCCATCACTCGCTGACACTCTCTGACACTCTCTATCACTCACAATCACTCTCCATCACTCACAATCAATCTCCGAAAATTTCTGACACTCTCTGACACTCTCTATCACTCTCTGACTCTCTCTGACACTCTCTGATACTCACTATCACTCTCTGACACTCTCTGACACTCACTATCACTCACTGACACTCTCTGAAACTCTCTGACACTCTCAGACACTCACTAACACTCTCTGACACTCTCTGACACTCTCTATCACGCTCTGACACTCTCTGACACTCTCTGACACTCTCTGACACTCTCCGACACTCTCCGACACTCTCTGACACTCTCTATCACTAACGATAACTCTCTGACCCCCTCTGACACTCTCTGACACTCTCTGACACTATCTTTCACTCTCTGACACTCTCTGACACTATCTGACACTCTCAGACACTCTCAGACACTCACTTTCATTCTCTGACACTCTCTGAAACTCACTATCACTCTCTGACACTCTCTGACACTCTGTATAACTCTCTGACACTCTCTGACAATCTCAGACACTCTCAGACACTCACTATCACTCTCTGATACTCTCTGACACACAATATCATTCCCTGACACTCTCTATCACTCTCTGACACTCTCAGACACTTTCTCACACTCTCTGACACTCTCTGACACTCACTATCACTCTCAGACATTCACTATCACCCTCTGACACTCTCTGACACTCTCTGACACTCACTGTCACTCTCTGACACTCTCTGACACTCTCAGACACTCTCAGACACTCACTATCACTCTCTGAAACACACCATCACTCTCTGACACTCTCTGACACACTCGATCACTCTCTGACACTCTCTATCGCTCTCTGACACTCTCTGACACTCTGAGGCACTCACTATCACTCTCTGAAACTCACTATCACTCTCTGACACACTCTGACACTCTCTGACACTCTCGATCACTCTCTGACACTCTCTGATAGTCTCTGACAGTCACTATCACTCTCTATCACTCTCTGACACTCTCTGACACTCCCTATCACTCTCCGAGAACTCTATCACCCTCTATCACCCTCTATCACCCTCTATCACTCTCTGACACTCTCTGACACTCTCTGACACTCTCTGACACTTTCAGACACTCTCAGACACTCTCTGACACTCACTATCACTCTCTGAAACTCTCTGACACTCTCTGACACTCCCTATCACTCTCTGACACTCTCTATCACCCTCTACAATCTCTGACACTCTCTGACACTCTATGACACTCTCAGACACTCTCAGACACTCACTATCACTCTCTGACACTCTCTGCCACTCTATGACACTCTCTGACACTCACTATCACTCTCTGACACTCTCTGAGACTTACTATCACTTTCTGACACTATCTGACACTCTCTATCACTCTGTGACACTCTCTGACACTCTCAGACACCCACTATCACTCTCTGACACTCTCTGCCACTCTATGACACTCTCTGACACTCACTATCACTCTCTGACAATCTCAGACACTTACTATCACTCTCTGACACTATCTGACACTCTCTATCACTCTGTGACACTCTCTGAAACTCACTATGACTCTCTGACACTCTCTGACACTCTCTGTCACTCTCTGACACTCTCTGACACTCACTATCACTCTCTGACACTCTCTGACACTCTCTGACACTCTCAGGCACTCTCTATCACTCCCTGACACTCTCTGACACTCTCAGACACTCTCGGGCACTCACTATCACTCTATGACACTCTCTATCACTGTCTGACACTCGTTGACACTTTCTATCACTCTCTGACTCTCTCTGACACTCTCTATCACTCTCTATCATTCTCTATCACTCTCTATCACTCTCTGACAATCTCAGACACTCTCTGACACTCTCAGACACTCACTATCACTCTCTGACACTCACTATCACTCTCTGACATTCTCTGACACTCTCTATCACACTCTATTACTCTCTGACACTTTCTGACACTCTCTGACACTCTCGGACACGCACTATCACTCTCTGGCACTCACTATCACTGTCTGACACACTTTGACACTTTCTATCATGATCTGACACTCTCTGACACTCTCAGACACTCACAATCACTCTCTGACACTCTCAGACACTCACAATCACTCTCTGACACTCTCTATCACTCTCTGACACTCTCTGACACTCTCTATCACTCTCTGAAACTCTCTGAAACTCTCTGACAATCTCAGACACTCTCTGACACACTCAGACACTCACCATCACTCTCTGACACTCTCTATCTCTCTCTGACACTCTCTGACACTCTCAATCACTCTCTATCACTCTCTAAACCTCTCTGACATTCTCTGACACTCTCTGACACTCTCAGACACTCACTGTCACTCTCTGACACTCTCTGACACTCTCTATCACTCTCTATCACTCTCTATCACTCTCTGACACTCACTGACACTCTGACAATCGCAGACACTCTCTGACACACTCAGACACTCATTATCACTCTCTGAGACTCTCTATCTCTCTCTGACACTCTCTGACACTCTCAATCACTCTCAATCACTCTCTATCACTCTCTGTCACTCTCTGATACTCTTTGACACTCTCAGACACTCACTATCACTCTCTGACATTCTTTATAACTCTCTGACACTCTTTGACAATTTCTATCACTCTCTGACACTCTCTGACACTCTCTGACAATCTCAGACACTCTCTGACACTCTCTGACACTCTCTATCACTCTCTGACACTCTCTGACACTCTCTATCACTCACTATCACTCTCGTACTTTCTCTGACACTCACTATTACTCTCTGATACTCTCTGACACTCTCTGACACTCACTAACACTCCCTGACACTCTCAGACACTCACTATCACTCTCTGACACTCTCTGACACTCTCAGAGACTCACTGTCACTCTCTGATACTCTCTGACACTCACTATCACTCTCTGACACTCTCTATCACTCTCTGAGACTCTATGACACTCTCTGACACACTCTGACACTCACTATCACTCTCTGACACTCTCTGACACTCATTAACACCCTCTATCACCCTCTATCACTCTCTGACACTCTCTGACACTCTCTGACACTCTCAGACACTCTCAGACACTCACTATCACTCTCTGACACTCTCTGACACTCTCTGACACCTCAGACACTCACTAACAATCTCTGACACTCACTATCACTCACTGACACTCTCAGACACTCTCTGACACTCTCTACCACTCTCTGACACTCTCTGACACTCACTATCACTCACTGACACTCTCAGACACTCACTATCACTCTCTGACACTCTCTGACACTCTGTATAACTCTATGACACTCTCTGACACTCTCTGACAATCTCAGACACTCTCAGACACTCACTATCACTCTCTGATACTCTCTGACACTCAATATCATTCTCTGACACTCTCTATCACTCTCTGACACTCTCTGACACTCACTATCACTCTCAGACATTCACTATCACCCTCTGACACTCTCTGACACTCTCTGACACTCACTGTCACTCTCTAGAACTCTCTGACACTCTCTATCACTCTCTGGCACTCTCTGACACTCACTATCACTCTCAGACATTCACTATCACCCTCTGACACTCTCTGACACTCTCTGACACTCACTGTCACTCTCTAGAACTCTCTGACACTCTCTGACTCTCTCTGACACTCTCTGACACTCTCTGACACTCTCTGACACTCTCAGACACTCTCTGACACTCACTATCACTCTCTGAAACACACCATCAGTCTCTGACACTCTCTGACAATCTTGATCACTCTCTGACACTCTCTATCACTCTCTGACACTCTCTGACACTCTCAGACACTCACTATCACTCTCTGAAACTCACTATCACTCTCTATCACTCTCTGACAATCTCAGACACTCTCTGACACTCTCAGACACTCACTATCACTCTCTGACACTCACTATCACTCTCTGACATTCTCTGACACTCTCTATCACACTCTATTACTCTCTGACACTTTCTGACACTCTCTGACACTCTCGGACACGCACTATCACTCTCTGGCACTCTCTATCACTGTCTGACACACTTTGACACTTTCTATCATTATCTGACACTCTCTGACACTCTCAGACACTCACAATCACTCTCTGACACTCTCAGACACTCACAATCACTCTCTGACACTCTCTATCACTCTCTGACACTCTCTGACACTCTCTATCACTCTCTGAAACTCTCTGAAACTCTCTGACAATCTCAGACACTCTCTGACACACTCAGACACTCACCATCACTCTCTGACACTCTCTATCTCTCTCTGACACTCTCTGACACTCTCAATCACTCTCTATCACTCTCTAAACCTCTCTGACATTCTCTGACACTCTTTGACACTCTCAGACACTCACTGTCACTCTCTGACACTCTCTGACACTCTCTATCACTCTCTATCACTCTCTGACACTCACTGACACTCTGACAATCGCAGACACTCTCTGACACACTCAGACACTCATTATCACTCTCTGAGACTCTCTATCTCTCTCTGACACTCTCTGACACTCTCAATCACTCTCTATCACTCTCTGTCACTCTCTGATACTCTTTGACACTCTCAGACACTCACTATCACTCTCTGACATTCTTTATAACTCTCTGACACTCTTTGACACTTTCTATCACTCTCTGACACTCTCTGACACTCTCGATCACTCTCTGACACGCTCTGATAGTCTCTGACAGTCACTATCACTCTCTATCACTCTCTGACAATCTCTGACACTCCCTATCACTCTCCGACACTCTATCACCCTCCATCACCCTCTATCACCCTCTATCACTCTCTGACACTCTCTGACACTCTCTGACACTTTCAGACACTCTCAGACACTCTCTGACACTCACTATCACTCTCTGAAACTCTCTGACACTCTCTGACACTCCCTATCACTCTCTGACACTCTCTATCACCCTCTACAATCTCTGACACTCTCTGACACTCTATGACACTCTCAGACACTCTCAGACACTCACTATCACTCTCTGACACTCTCTGCCACTCTCTGACACTCTCTGACACTCTCTGACACTCTCCGACACTCTCCGACACTCTCTGACACTCTCTATCACTAACGATAACTCTCTGACCCCCTCTGACACTCTCTGACACTCTCTGACACTATCTTTCACTCTCTGACACTCTCTGACACTATCTGACACTCTCAGACACTCTCAGACACTCACTTTCATTCTCTGACACTCTCTGAAACTCACTATCACTCTCTGACACTCTCTGACACTCTGTATAACTCTCTGACACTCTCTGACAATCTCAGACACTCTCAGACACTCACTATCACTCTCTGATACTCTCTGACACACAATATCATTCCCTGACACTCTCTATCACTCTCTGACACTCTCAGACACTTTCTCACACTCTCTGACACTCTCTGACACTCACTATCACTCTCAGACATTCACTATCACCCTCTGACACTCTCTGACACTCTCTGACACTCACTGTCACTCTCTGACACTCTCTGACACTCTCAGACACTCTCAGACACTCACTATCACTCTCTGAAACACACCATCACTCTCTGACACTCTCTGACACACTCGATCACTCTCTGACACTCTCTATCGCTCTCTGACACTCTCTGACACTCTGAGGCACTCACTATCACTCTCTGAAACTCACTATCACTCTCTGACACACTCTGACACTCTCTGACACTCTCGATCACTCTCTGACACTCTCTGATAGTCTCTGACAGTCACTATCACTCTCTATCACTCTCTGACACTCTCTGACACTCCCTATCACTCTCCGAGAACTCTATCACCCTCTATCACCCTCTATCACCCTCTATCACTCTCTGACACTCTCTGACACTCTCTGACACTCTCTGACACTTTCAGACACTCTCAGACACTCTCTGACACTCACTATCACTCTCTGAAACTCTCTGACACTCTCTGACACTCCCTATCACTCTCTGACACTCTCTATCACCCTCTACAATCTCTGACACTCTCTGACACTCTATGACACTCTCAGACACTCTCAGACACTCACTATCACTCTCTGACACTCTCTGCCACTCTATGACACTCTCTGACACTCACTATCACTCTCTGACACTCTCTGAGACTTACTATCACTTTCTGACACTATCTGACACTCTCTATCACTCTGTGACACTCTCTGACACTCTCAGACACCCACTATCACTCTCTGACACTCTCTGCCACTCTATGACACTCTCTGACACTCACTATCACTCTCTGACAATCTCAGACACTTACTATCACTCTCTGACACTATCTGACACTCTCTATCACTCTGTGACACTCTCTGAAACTCACTATGACTCTCTGACACTCTCTGACACTCTCTGTCACTCTCTGACACTCTCTGACACTCACTATCACTCTCTGACACTCTCTGACACTCTCTGACACTCTCAGGCACTCTCTATCACTCCCTGACACTCTCTGACACTCTCAGACACTCTCGGGCACTCACTATCACTCTATGACACTCTCTATCACTGTCTGACACTCGTTGACACTTTCTATCACTCTCTGACTCTCTCTGACACTCTCTATCACTCTCTATCATTCTCTATCACTCTCTATCACTCTCTGACAATCTCAGACACTCTCTGACACTCTCAGACACTCACTATCACTCTCTGACACTCACTATCACTCTCTGACATTCTCTGACACTCTCTATCACACTCTATTACTCTCTGACACTTTCTGACACTCTCTGACACTCTCGGACACGCACTATCACTCTCTGGCACTCACTATCACTGTCTGACACACTTTGACACTTTCTATCATGATCTGACACTCTCTGACACTCTCAGACACTCACAATCACTCTCTGACACTCTCAGACACTCACAATCACTCTCTGACACTCTCTATCACTCTCTGACACTCTCTGACACTCTCTATCACTCTCTGAAACTCTCTGAAACTCTCTGACAATCTCAGACACTCTCTGACACACTCAGACACTCACCATCACTCTCTGACACTCTCTATCTCTCTCTGACACTCTCTGACACTCTCAATCACTCTCTATCACTCTCTAAACCTCTCTGACATTCTCTGACACTCTCTGACACTCTCAGACACTCACTGTCACTCTCTGACACTCTCTGACACTCTCTATCACTCTCTATCACTCTCTATCACTCTCTGACACTCACTGACACTCTGACAATCGCAGACACTCTCTGACACACTCAGACACTCATTATCACTCTCTGAGACTCTCTATCTCTCTCTGACACTCTCTGACACTCTCAATCACTCTCAATCACTCTCTATCACTCTCTGTCACTCTCTGATACTCTTTGACACTCTCAGACACTCACTATCACTCTCTGACATTCTTTATAACTCTCTGACACTCTTTGACAATTTCTATCACTCTCTGACACTCTCTGACACTCTCTGACAATCTCAGACACTCTCTGACACTCTCTGACACTCTCTATCACTCTCTGACACTCTCTGACACTCTCTATCACTCACTATCACTCTCGTACTTTCTCTGACACTCACTATTACTCTCTGATACTCTCTGACACTCTCTGACACTCACTAACACTCCCTGACACTCTCAGACACTCACTATCACTCTCTGACACTCTCTGACACTCTCAGAGACTCACTGTCACTCTCTGATACTCTCTGACACTCACTATCACTCTCTGACACTCTCTATCACTCTCTGAGACTCTATGACACTCTCTGACACACTCTGACACTCACTATCACTCTCTGACACTCTCTGACACTCATTAACACCCTCTATCACCCTCTATCACTCTCTGACACTCTCTGACACTCTCTGACACTCTCAGACACTCTCAGACACTCACTATCACTCTCTGACACTCTCTGACACTCTCTGACACCTCAGACACTCACTAACAATCTCTGACACTCACTATCACTCACTGACACTCTCAGACACTCTCTGACACTCTCTACCACTCTCTGACACTCTCTGACACTCACTATCACTCACTGACACTCTCAGACACTCACTATCACTCTCTGACACTCTCTGACACTCTGTATAACTCTATGACACTCTCTGACACTCTCTGACAATCTCAGACACTCTCAGACACTCACTATCACTCTCTGATACTCTCTGACACTCAATATCATTCTCTGACACTCTCTATCACTCTCTGACACTCTCTGACACTCACTATCACTCTCAGACATTCACTATCACCCTCTGACACTCTCTGACACTCTCTGACACTCACTGTCACTCTCTAGAACTCTCTGACACTCTCTATCACTCTCTGGCACTCTCTGACACTCACTATCACTCTCAGACATTCACTATCACCCTCTGACACTCTCTGACACTCTCTGACACTCACTGTCACTCTCTAGAACTCTCTGACACTCTCTGACTCTCTCTGACACTCTCTGACACTCTCTGACACTCTCTGACACTCTCAGACACTCTCTGACACTCACTATCACTCTCTGAAACACACCATCAGTCTCTGACACTCTCTGACAATCTTGATCACTCTCTGACACTCTCTATCACTCTCTGACACTCTCTGACACTCTCAGACACTCACTATCACTCTCTGAAACTCACTATCACTCTCTATCACTCTCTGACAATCTCAGACACTCTCTGACACTCTCAGACACTCACTATCACTCTCTGACACTCACTATCACTCTCTGACATTCTCTGACACTCTCTATCACACTCTATTACTCTCTGACACTTTCTGACACTCTCTGACACTCTCGGACACGCACTATCACTCTCTGGCACTCTCTATCACTGTCTGACACACTTTGACACTTTCTATCATTATCTGACACTCTCTGACACTCTCAGACACTCACAATCACTCTCTGACACTCTCAGACACTCACAATCACTCTCTGACACTCTCTATCACTCTCTGACACTCTCTGACACTCTCTATCACTCTCTGAAACTCTCTGAAACTCTCTGACAATCTCAGACACTCTCTGACACACTCAGACACTCACCATCACTCTCTGACACTCTCTATCTCTCTCTGACACTCTCTGACACTCTCAATCACTCTCTATCACTCTCTAAACCTCTCTGACATTCTCTGACACTCTTTGACACTCTCAGACACTCACTGTCACTCTCTGACACTCTCTGACACTCTCTATCACTCTCTATCACTCTCTGACACTCACTGACACTCTGACAATCGCAGACACTCTCTGACACACTCAGACACTCATTATCACTCTCTGAGACTCTCTATCTCTCTCTGACACTCTCTGACACTCTCAATCACTCTCTATCACTCTCTGTCACTCTCTGATACTCTTTGACACTCTCAGACACTCACTATCACTCTCTGACATTCTTTATAACTCTCTGACACTCTTTGACACTTTCTATCACTCTCTGACACTCTCTGACACTCTCGATCACTCTCTGACACGCTCTGATAGTCTCTGACAGTCACTATCACTCTCTATCACTCTCTGACAATCTCTGACACTCCCTATCACTCTCCGACACTCTATCACCCTCCATCACCCTCTATCACCCTCTATCACTCTCTGACACTCTCTGACACTCTCTGACACTTTCAGACACTCTCAGACACTCTCTGACACTCACTATCACTCTCTGAAACTCTCTGACACTCTCTGACACTCCCTATCACTCTCTGACACTCTCTATCACCCTCTACAATCTCTGACACTCTCTGACACTCTATGACACTCTCAGACACTCTCAGACACTCACTATCACTCTCTGACACTCTCTGCCACTCTATGACACTCTCTGACACTCACTATCACTCTCTGACACTCTCTGAGACTTACTATCACTTTCTGACACTATCTGACACTCTCTATCACTCTGTGACACTCTCTGACACTCTCAGACACCCACTATCACTCTCTGACACTCTCTGCCACTCTATGACACTCTCTGACACTCACTATCACTCTCTGACAATCTCAGACACTTACTATCACTCTCTGACACTATCTGACACTCTCTATCACTCTGTGACACTCTCTGAAACTCACTATGACTCTCTGACACTCTCTGACACTCTCTGTCACTCTCTGACACTCTCTGACACTCACTATCACTCTCTGACACTCTCTGACACTCTCTGACACTCTCAGGCACTCTCTATCACTCCCTGACACTCTCTGACACTCTCAGACACTCTCGGGCACTCACTATCACTCTATGACACTCTCTATCACTGTCTGACACTCTTTGACACTTTCTATCACTCTCTGACTCTCTCTGACACTCTCTATCACTCTCTATCATTCTCTATCACTCTCTATCACTCTCTGACAATCTCAGACACTCTCTGACACTCTCAGACACTCACTATCACTCTCTGACACTCACTATCACTCTCTGACATTCTCTGACACTCTCTATCACACTCTATTACTCTCTGACACTTTCTGACACTCTCGGACACGCACTATCACTCTCTGGCACTCACTATCACTGTCTGACACACTTTGACACTTTCTATCATTATCTGACACTCTCTGACACTCTCAGACACTCACAATCACTCTCTGACACTCTCAGACACTCACAATCACTCTCTGACACTCTCTATCACTCTCTGACACTCTCTGACACTCTCTATCACTCTCTGAAACTCTCTGAAACTCTCTGACAATCTCAGACACTCTCTGACACACTCAGACACTCACCATCACTCTCTGACACTCTCTATCTCTCTCTGACACTCTCTGACACTCTCAATCACTCTCTATCACTCTCTAAACCTCTCTGACATTCTCTGACACTCTTTGACACTCTCAGACACTCACTGTCACTCTCTGACACTCTCTGACAATCTCTATCACTCTCTATCACTCTCTATCACTCTCTGACACTCACTGACACTCTGACAATCGCAGACACTCTCTGACACACTCAGACACTCATTATCACTCTCTGAGACTCTCTATCTCTCTCTGACACTCTCTGACACTCTCAATCACTCTCAATCACTCTCTATCACTCTCTGTCACTCTCTGATACTCTTTGACACTCTCAGACACTCACTATCACTCTCTGACATTCTTTATAACTCTCTGACACTCTTTGACACTTTCTATCACTCTCTGACACTCTCTGACACTCTCTGACAATCTCAGACACTCTCTGACACTCTCTGACACTCTCTATCACTCTCTGACACTCTCTGACACTCTCTATCACTCACTATCACTCTCTGACTTTCTCTGACACTCACTATTACTCTCTGATACTCTCTGACACTCTCTGACACTCACTAACACTCCCTGACACTCTCAGACACTCACTATCACTCTCTGACACTCTCTGACACTCTCTGACACTCTCAGAGACTCACTGTCACTCTCTGATACTCTCTGACACTCACTATCACTCTCTGACACTCTCTATCACTCTCTGAGACTCTATGACACTCTCTGACACACTCTGACACTCACTATCACTCTCTGACACTCTCTATCTCTCTCTGACACTCTCTGACACTCTCAATCACTCTCAATCACTCTCTATCACTCTCTGTCACTCTCTGATACTCTTTGACACTCTCAGACACTCACTATCACTCTCTGACATTCTTTATAACTCTCTGACACTCTTTGACACTTTCTATCACTCTCTGACACTCTCTGACACTCTCTGACAATCTCAGACACTCTCTGACACTCTCTGACACTCTCTATCACTCTCTGACACTCTCTGACACTCTCTATCACTCACTATCACTCTCTGACTTTCTCTGACACTCACTATTACTCTCTGATACTCTCTGACACTCTCTGACACTCACTAACACTCCCTGACACTCTCAGACACTCACTATCACTCTCTGACACTCTCTGACACTCTCTGACACTCTCAGAGACTCACTGTCACTCTCTGATACTCTCTGACACTCACTATCACTCTCTGACACTCTCTATCACTCTCTGAGACTCTATGACACTCTCTGACACACTCTGACACTCACTATCACTCTCTGACACTCTCTGACACTCTCTGATACTCACTATCACTCTCTGACACTCTCTGACACTCATTAACACCCTCTATCACCCTCTATCACTCTCTGACACTCTCTGACACTCTCTGACACTCTCAGACACTCTCAGACACTCACTATCACTCTCTGACACTCTCTGACACTCTCTGACACCTCAGACACTCACTAACAATCTCTGACACTCACTATCACTCACTGACACTCTCAGACACTCTCTGACACTCTCTACCACTCTCTGACACTCTCTGACACTCACTATCACTCACTGACACCCTCAGACACTCACCATCACTCTCTGACACTCTCTGACACTCTGTATAACTCTATGACACTCTCTGACACTCTCTGACAATCTCAGACACTCTCAGACACTCACTATCACTCTCTGATACTCTCTGACACTCAATATCATTCTCTGACACTATCTATCACTCTCTGACACTCTCTGACACTCACTATCACTCTCAGACATTCACTATCACCCTCTGACACTCTCTGACACTCTCTGACACTCACTGTCACTCTCTAGAACTCTCTGACACTCTCTGACTCTCTCTGACACTCTCTGACACTCTCTGACACTCTCTGACACTCTCAGACACTCTCTGGCATTCACTATCACTCTCTGAAACACACCATCACTCTCTGACACTCTCTGACACTCTTGATCACCCTCTGACACTCTCTATCACTCTCTGACACTCTCTGACACTCTCAGACACTCACTATCACTCTCTGAAACTCACTATCACTCTCTGACACTCTCTGACACTCTCTGGCAATCTCTGACACTCTCGATCACTCTCTGACACTCTCTATCACTCTCTATCACTCTCTATCGCTGTCTGACACTCTCCGACACTCTCAGACACTCACTATCACTCTGACACTCTCTGAAACTCTGTGACACGCTCAGACGCTCACTAACAATCTCTGACACTCTCTGACACTCACTATCACTCTCTATCACTCACAATCAATCTCCGAAAATCTCTGACACTCTCTGACACTCTCTATTACTCTCTGACCCTCTCTGACACTCTCTGACACTCTCTATGACTCTCTGACTCTCTCTGACACTCTCTGACACTCTCAGAAACTCTCAATAACTCTCTGACACTCTCTATCACTCTCTATCACTGTCTGACACTCTCAGACACTCTCAGACACTCACTATCACTCTGACACTCTCTGAAACTCTCTGACACGCTCAGACGCTCACTAACAATCTCTGACACTCTCTGACACTCACTATCACTCTCTATCACTCACAATCAATCTCCGAAAATCTCTGACACTCTCTGACACTCTCTATGACTCTCTGACTCTCTCTGACACTCTCTGACACTCTCAGACACTCTCAGACACTTTCCGATAGTCTCTGACAGTCACTATCACTCTCTATCACTCTCTCACACTCTCTGACACTCACTATCACTCTCTGACACTCTCTGACACTCACTATCACCCTCTATCACCCTCTATCACTCTCTGACACTCTCAGACACTCTCAGACACTCACGATCACTCTCTGACACTCTGAGACACTCTCTGACACTCTCTATCACTCTATGACACTCTCTGACACTCTCAGACACTCTCAGACACTCACTATCACTCTCTGACTCTCTCTATCACTCTCTGCCAATCTCTGACACTCTCTGACACTCTCTATCACTCTCTGACACTCTCTGACACTCTCTATCACTCTCTGACACTCTCTGACACTCTCTATGACTCTCTGACTCTCTCTGACACTCTCTGACACTCTCAGACACTCTCAGACACTCTCTGATAGTCTCTGACAGTCACTATCACTCTCTATCACTCTCTGACACTCTCTGACACTCACTATCACTCTCTATCACTCTCTGACACTCTCTGATACTCTCTGACACTCGCAGACACCCACTATCACTCTCTGACACTCTCTGACACTCACTGTCACTCTCTGACACTCTCTGACACTCTCTGACACTCTCTATCACTCTCTGACACTCTCGGACACTCTCTGACTCTCTCTATCACTCTCTGTCACTCTCTGACACTCTCTGACACCCTCAGACACTCACCATCACTTTCTGACACTCTCTGAAACTCTCTGACACTCTCAGACACTCACTAACACTCTCTGACACTCTCAAACACTCACTAACACTCTCTGACACTCTCTGACACTCACTATCACTCACTGACACTCTCTGACACTCTCTATCACGCTCTATCACTCTCTGACACTCTCTGACACTCTCAGACACTCTCTGACACTCTCTGACACTCTCTGAAACTCTCTATCAATAACTTTCACTCTCTGAACATCTCTGACACTCTCTGACACTATCTATCACTCTCTGACACTCTCAGACACTCTCTTACTCTCTCTGACACTCACTATCACTCTCTGTCACTCTCTGACACTCTCTGCCAATCTCAGACACTCTCAGACACTCACTATCACTCTCTGATACACTCTGACACTCAATATCACTCTCTGACAGTCTCAGACACTCTCTGACACTCTCTGACACTCTCTGACACTCACTATCACTCTCTGACACTCTCAGACACTCACTTTCACTCTCTGACACTCTCCGACACTCACTGTCACTCTCTAGAACACCCTGACACTCTCAGACTCTCTCTGAAACTCTCTGACACTCTCAGACACTCTCAGACACTCTCAGTCACTCACTATCACTCTCTGAAAGACACTATCAATCTCTGACACACTCTGACACTCTCGATCACTCTCTGACACTCTCTGAAACTCTCTATCACTCTCGCACACTCTCTGACACTCTCAGACACTCACTATCACTCTCTGAAACTCACTCTCACTCTCTGACACTCTCTGACACTCTCTGACACTCTCGATCACTCTCGATCACTCTCTGAAACTCTCTATCTCTCTCTATCACTCTGTGACACTCTCTGACACTCTCAGACACCCACTATCACTCTCTGACACTCTCTGACACTCTCTGCCACTCTATGACACTCTCTGACACTCACTATCACTCTCTGACACTCTCAGACACTTACTATCACTCTCTGACACTATCTGACAGTCTCTGACACTCTCTATCACACTGTGACACTCTCTGAAACTCACTATGACTCTCTGACACTCTCGGACACTCTCTGTCACTCTCTGACACTCTCTGACACTCACTATCACTCTCTGACACTCTCTGACACTCTCTGACACTCTCAGACACTCTCTATCACTCTGTGACACTCTCAGACACTCTCTATCACTCTCTGACAATCTCTGACACTCTCTGACACTCACTATCACTCCCTGACACTCTCTGACACTCTCTGACACTCACTATCACTCTATGACACTCTCTATCACTGTCTGACACTCTTTGACACTTTCTATCACTCTCTGACTCTCTCTGACACTCTCTATCACTCTCTATCATTCCCTATCACTCTCTATCACTCTCTGACAATCTCAGACACTCTCTGACACTCTCAGACACTCACTATCACTCTCTGACACTCACGATCACTCTCTGACATTCTCTGACATTCTCTATCACACTCTATTACTCTCTGACACTCTCTGACACTCTCTGACACTCTCGGACACGCACTATCACTCTCTGGCACTCTCTATCACTGTCTGACACACTTTGACACTTTCTATCATTATCTGACACTCTCTGACACTCTCAGACACTCACAATCACTCTCTGACACTCTCTGTCACTCTCTGACACTCTCTGACACTCTCTATCACTCTCTGACACTCACTGACACTCTCTGACACTCTCTAACTCTCTCTGACAATCTCTGACACTCTCAATCACTCTCAATCACTCTCTATCACTCTCTATCACTCTCTATCACTCTCTGACACTCTCTGACACTCTTTGACACTCTCAGACACTCACTGTCACTCTCTGACACTCTCTGACACTCTCTATCACTCTCTATCACTCTCTATCACTCTCTGACACTCACTGACACTCTGACAATCGCAGACACTCTCTGACACACTCAGACACTCATTATCACTCTCTGAGACTCTCTATCTCTCTCTGACACTCTCTGACACTCTCAATCACTCTCAATCACTCTCTATCACTCTCTGTCACTCTCTGACACTCTTTGACACTCTCAGACACTCACTATCACTCTCTGACATTCTCTATAACTCTCTGACACTCTTTGACACTTTCTATCACTCTCTGACACTCTCTGACATTCTCTGACAATCTCAGACACTCTCTGACACTCTCTGACACTCTCTATCACTCTCTGACACTCTCTGACACTCTCTATCACTCACTATCACTCTCTGACTTTCTCTGACACTCTCTATCACTCTCTATCACTCTCTGACACTCTCTGACACTCTTTGACACTCTCAGACACTCACTGTCACTCTCTGACACTCTCTGAAACTCTCTATCTCTCTCTATCACTCTGTGACACTCTCTGACACTCTCAGACACCCACTATCACTCTCTGACACTCTCTGACACTCTCTGCCACTCTATGACACTCTCTGACACTCACTATCACTCTCTGACACTCTCAGACACTTACTATCACTCTCTGACACTATCTGACAGTCTCTGACACTCTCTATCACTCTGTGACACTCTCTGAAACTCACTATGACTCTCTGACACTCTCTGACACTCTCTGTCACTCTCTGACACTCTCTGACACTCACTATCACTCTCTGACACTCTCTGACACTCTCAGACACTCTCTATCACTCTGTGACACTCTCAGACACTCTCTATCACTCTCTGACAATCTCTGACACTCTCTGACACTCACTATCACTCCCTGACACTCTCTGACACTCTCTGACACTCACTATCACTCTATGACACTCTCTATCACTGTCTGACACTCTTTGACACTTTCTATCACTCTCTGACTCTCTCTGACACTCTCTATCACTCTCTATCATTCCCTATCACTCTCTATCACTCTCTGACAATCTCAGACACTCTCTGACACTCTCAGACACTCACTATCACTCTCTGACACTCACGATCACTCTCTGACATTCTCTGACATTCTCTATCACACTCTATTACTCTCTGACACTCTCTGACACTCTCTGACACTCTCGGACACGCACTATCACTCTCTGGCACTCTCTATCACTGTCTGACACACTTTGACACTTTCTATCATTATCTGACACTCTCTGACACTCTCAGACACTCACAATCACTCTCTGACACTCTCTGTCACTCTCTGACACTCTCTGACACTCTCTATCACTCTCTGACACTCACTGACACTCTCTGACACTCTCTAACTCTCTCTGACAATCTCTGACACTCTCAATCACTCTCAATCACTCTCTATCACTCTCTATCACTCTCTATCACTCTCTGACACTCTCTGACACTCTTTGACACTCTCAGACACTCACTGTCACTCTCTGACACTCTCTGACACTCTCTATCACTCTCTATCACTCTCTATCACTCTCTGACACTCACTGACACTCTGACAATCGCAGAAACTCTCTGACACACTCAGACACTCATTATCACTCTCTGAGACTCTCTATCTCTCTCTGACACTCTCTGACACTCTCAATCACTCTCAATCACTCTCTATCACTCTCTGTCACTCTCTGACACTCTTTGACACTCTCAGACACTCACTATCACTCTCTGACATTCTCTATAACTCTCTGACACTCTTTGACACTTTCTATCACTCTCTGACACTCTCTGACACTCTCTGACAATCTCAGACACTCTCTGACACTCTCTGACACTCTCTATCACTCTCTGACACTCTCTGACACTCTCTATCACTCACTATCACTCTCTGACATTCTCTGACACTCACTATCACTCTCTGATACTCTCTGATACTCTCTGACACTCTCTGACACTCACTAACACTCCCTGACACTCTCAGACACTCACTATCACTCTCTGACACTCTCTGACACTCTCTGACACTCTTTGACACTTTCTATCACTCTCTGACACTCTCTGACACTCTCTGACAATCTCAGACACTCTCTGACACTCTCTGACACTCTCTATCACTCTCTGACACTCTCTGACACTCTCTATCACTCACTATCACTCTCTGACTTTCTCTGACACTCACTATCACTCTCTGATACTCTCTGATACTCTCTGACACTCTCTGACACTCACTAACACTCCCTGACACTCTCAGACACTCACTATCACTCTCTGACACTCTCTGACACTCTCAGAGACTCACTGTCAATCTCTGAGACTCTATGACACTCTCTGACACACTCTGACACTCACTATCACTCTCTGACACTCTCAGAGACTCACTATCACTCTCTGACACTCTCTGACACTCAATATCACTCTCTATCACTCTCTATCACTCTCAGACACTCTCAGACACTCTCAGACACTCACTATCACTCTCTGACACTCTCTGAAACTCTCTGACACTCTCAGACACTCACTAACACTCTCTGACACTCACTATCACTCACTGACACTCTCTGACACTCTCTAAAACGCTCTATCACTCTCTGACACTCTCTGACACTCACTATCACTCACTGACACTCTCTGAAACTCTCTGACACTCTCAGACACTCACTAACACTCTCTGACACTCTCTGACACTCACTATCACTCACTGACACTCTCTGACACTCTCTAAAACGCTCTATCACTCTCTGACACTCTCTGACACTCTCTGACAATCTCAGACACTCTCTGACACTCTCTGACACTCTCTATCACTCTCTGACACTCTCTGACACTCTCTATCACTCACTATCACTCTCTGACTTTCTCTGACACTCTCTATCACTCTCTATCACTCTCTGACACTCTCTGACACTCTTTGACACTCTCAGACACTCACTGTCACTCTCTGACACTCTCTGAAACTCTCTATCTCTCTCTATCACTCTGTGACACTCTCTGACACTCTCAGACACCCACTATCACTCTCTGACACTCTCTGACACTCTCTGCCACTCTATGACACTCTCTGACACTCACTATCACTCTCTGACACTCTCAGACACTTACTATCACTCTCTGACACTATCTGACAGTCTCTGACACTCTCTATCACTCTGTGACACTCTCTGAAACTCACTATGACTCTCTGACACTCTCGGACACTCTCTGTCACTCTCTGACACTCTCTGACACTCACTATCACTCTCTGACACTCTCTGACACTCTCTGACACTCTCAGACACTCTCTATCACTCTGTGACACTCTCAGACACTCTCTATCACTCTCTGACAATCTCTGACACTCTCTGACACTCACTATCACTCCCTGACACTCTCTGACACTCTCTGACACTCACTATCACTCTATGACACTCTCTATCACTGTCTGACACTCTTTGACACTTTCTATCACTCTCTGACTCTCTCTGACACTCTCTATCACTCTCTATCATTCCCTATCACTCTCTATCACTCTCTGACAATCTCAGACACTCTCTGACACTCTCAGACACTCACTATCACTCTCTGACACTCACGATCACTCTCTGACATTCTCTGACATTCTCTATCACACTCTATTACTCTCTGACACTCTCTGACACTCTCTGACACTCTCGGACACGCACTATCACTCTCTGGCACTCTCTATCACTGTCTGACACACTTTGACACTTTCTATCATTATCTGACACTCTCTGACACTCTCAGACACTCACAATCACTCTCTGACACTCTCTGTCACTCTCTGACACTCTCTGACACTCTCTATCACTCTCTGACACTCACTGACACTCTCTGACACTCTCTAACTCTCTCTGACAATCTCTGACACTCTCAATCACTCTCAATCACTCTCTATCACTCTCTATCACTCTCTATCACTCTCTGACACTCTCTGACACTCTTTGACACTCTCAGACACTCACTGTCACTCTCTGACACTCTCTGACACTCTCTATCACTCTCTATCACTCTCTATCACTCTCTGACACTCACTGACACTCTGACAATCGCAGACACTCTCTGACACACTCAGACACTCATTATCACTCTCTGAGACTCTCTATCTCTCTCTGACACTCTCTGACACTCTCTGACACTCTCAATCACTCTCAATCACTCTCTATCACTCTCTGTCACTCTCTGACACTCTTTGACACTCTCAGACACTCACTATCACTCTCTGACATTCTCTATAACTCTCTGACACTCTTTGACACTTTCTATCACTCTCTGACACTCTCTGACAATCTCAGACACTCTCTGACACTCTCTGACACTCTCTATCACTCTCTGACACTCTCTGACACTCTCTATCACTCACTATCACTCTCTGACATTCTCTGACACTCACTATCACTCTCTGATACTCTCTGATACTCTCTGACACTCTCTGACACTCACTAACACTCCCTGACACTCTCAGACACTCACTATCACTCTCTGACACTCTCTGACACTCTCTGACACTCTTTGACACTTTCTATCACTCTCTGACACTCTCTGACACTCTCTGACAATCTCAGACACTCTCTGACACTCTCTGACACTCTCTATCACTCTCTGACACTCTCTGACACTCTCTATCACTCACTATCACTCTCTGACTTTCTCTGACACTCACTATCACTCTCTGATACTCTCTGATACTCTCTGACACTCTCTGACACTCACTAACACTCCCTGACACTCTCAGACACTCACTATCACTCTCTGACACTCTCTGACACTCTCAGAGACTCACTGTCAATCTCTGAGACTCTATGACACTCTCTGACACACTCTGACACTCACTATCACTCTCTGACACTCTCAGAGACTCACTATCACTCTCTGACACTCTCTGACACTCAATATCACTCTCTATCACTCTCTATCACTCTCAGACACTCTCAGACACTCTCAGACACTCACTATCACTCTCTGACACTCTCTGAAACTCTCTGACACTCTCAGACACTCACTAACACTCTCTGACACTCTCTGACACTCTCTAAAACGCTCTATCACTCTCTGACACTCTCTGACACTCACTATCACTCACTGACACTCTCTGAAACTCTCTGACACTCTCAGACACTCACTAACACTCTCTGACACTCTCTGACACTCACTATCACTCACTGACACTCTCTGACACTCTCTAAAACGCTCTATCACTCTCTGACACTCTCTGACACACTCCGACACTCTCCGACACTCTCTGACACTCTCTGACACTCTCTATCACTAACGATCACTCTCTGACCCTCTCTGACCCTCTCTGACCCTCTCTGACACTATCTTTCACTCTCTGACCCTCTCTGACACTATCTGACACTCTCAGACACTCTCAGACACTCACTTTCATTCTCTGACACTCTCTGAAACTCACTATCACTCTCTGACACTCTCTGACACTCTGTATAACTCTCTGACACTCTCTGACACTCTCTGCTACTCTCTGACACTCACTGTCACTCTCTGATACTCTCTATCACTCTCTGAGACTCTATGACACCCTCTGACACACTCTGACACTCACTATCACTCTCTGACACTCTCAGAAACTCACTATCACTCTCTGACACTCTCTGACACTCAATATCACTCTCTATCACTCTCTATCACTCTCAGACACTCTCAGACACTCTCAGACACTCACTATCACTCTCTGACACTCTCTGACACTCTCTGATACTCACTATCACTCTCTGACACTCTCTGACACTCACTATCACTCACTGACACTCTCTGAAACTCTCTGACACTCTCAGACACTCACTAACACACTCTGACACTCTCTGACACTCACTATCACTCACTGACACTCTCTGACACTCTCTGACACTCTCTATCACGCTCTATCACTCTCTGACACTCTCTGACACTCTCCGACACTCTCCGACACTCTCCGACACTCTCTGACACTCTCTGACACTCTCTACCACTAACGATCACTCTCTGACCCTCTCTGACCATCTCTGACACTCTCTGACACTATCTTTCACTCTCTGACACTCTCTGACACTATCTGACACTCTCAGACACTCTCAGACACTCACTTTCATTCTCTGACACTCTCTGAAACTCACTATCACTCTCTGACACTCTCTGACACTGTCTGACACTCTTTGCCACTTTCTATCACTCTCTGACTCTCTCTGACACTCTCTATCACTCTCTATCATTCTCTATCACTCTCTATCACTCTCTGACAATCTCAGACACTCTCTGACACTCTCAGACACTCACTATCACTCTCTGACACTCACTATCACTCTCTGACATTCTCTGACACTCTCTATCACTCTCTGACACTCTCGGACACTCTCTGACACTCTCTATCACTCTCTATCACTCTCTGACACTCTGACACTCTCTATCACTCTCTGACACTCTCTGACACTCTCTATCACTCTCTGACACTCTCTGACACTCTCCATCACTCGCTGACACTCTCTGACACTCTCTATCACTCACAATCACTCTCCATCACTCACAATCAATCTCCGAAAATTTCTGACACTCTCTGACACTCTCTATCACTCTCTGACTCTCTCTGACACTCTCTGATACTCACTATCACTCTCTGACACTCTCTGACACTCACTATCACTCACTGACACTCTCTGAAACTCTCTGACACTCTCAGACACCCAGTAACACTCTCTGACACTCACTATCACTCACTGACACTCTCTGACACTCTCTGACACTCTCTATCACGCTCTGACACTCTCTGACACTCTCTGACACTCTCTGACACTCTCCGACACTCTCCGACACTCTCTGACACTCTCTATCACTAGCGATCACTCTCTGACCCTCTCTGACACTCTCTGACACTATCTTTCACTCTCTGACACTCTCTGACACTATCTGACACTCTCAGACACTCTCAGACACTCACTTTCATTCTCTGACACTCTCTGAAACTCACTATCACTCTCTGACACTCTCTGACACTCTGTATAACTCTCTGACACTCTCTGACAATCTCAGACACTCTCAGACACTCACTATCACTCTCTGATACTCTCTGACACTCAATATCATTCCCTGACACTCTCTATCACTCTCTGACACTCTGAGACACTTTCTCACACTCTCTGACACTCTCTGACACTCTCTGACACTCACTATCACTCTCAGACATTCACTATCACCCTCTGACACTCTCTGACACTCTCTGACACTCACTGTCACTCTCTGACACTCTCTGACACTCTCAGACACTCTCAGACACTCACTATCACTCTCTGAAACACACCATCACTCTCTGACACTCTCTGACACACTCGATCACTCTCTGACACTCTCTATCGCTCTCTGACACTCTCTGACACTCTCAGGCACTCACTATCACTCTCTGAAACTCACTATCACTCTCTGACACACTCTGACACTCTCTGACACTCTCGATCACTCTCTGACACTCTCTGATAGTCTCTGACAGTCACTATCACTCTCTATCACTCTCTGACACTCTCTGACACTCCCTATCACTCTCCGAGAACTCTATCACCCTCTATCACCCTCTATCACCCTCTATCACTCTCTGACACTCTCTGACACTCTCTGACACTCTCTGACACTTTCAGACACTCTCAGACACTCTCTGACACTCACTATCACTCTCTGAAACTCTCTGACACTCTCTGACACTCCCTATCACTCTCTGACACTCTCTATCACCCTCTACAATCTCTGACACTCTCTGACACTCTATGACACTCTCAGACACTCTCAGACACTCACTATCACTCTCTGACACTCTCTGCCACTCTATGACACTCTCTGACACTCACTATCACTCTCTGACACTCTCTGAGACTTACTATCACTTTCTGACACTATCTGACACTCTCTATCACTCTGTGACACTCTCTGACACTCTCAGACACCCACTATCACTCTCTGACACTCTCTGCCACTCTATGACACTCTCTGACACTCACTATCACTCTCTGACACTCTCTGACACTCTCTGTCACTCTCTGACACTCTCTGACACTCACTATCACTCTCTGACACTCTCTGACACTCTCTGACACTCTCAGACACTCTCTATCACTCCCTGACACTCTCTGACACTCTCAGACACTCTCGGGCACTCACTATCACTCTATGACACTCTCTATCACTGTCTGACACTCTTTGACACTTTCTATCACTCTCTGACTCTCTCTGACACTCTCTATCACTCTCTATCATTCTCTATCACTCTCTATCACTCTCTGACAATCTCAGACACTCTCTGACACTCTCAGACACTCACTATCACTCTCTGACACTCACTATCACTCTCTGACATTCTCTGACACTCTCTATCACACTCTATTACTCTCTGACACTTTCTGACACTCTCTGACACTCTCGGACACGCACTATCACTCTCTGGCACTCACTATCACTGTCTGACACACTTTGACACTTTCTATCATTATCTGACACTCTCTGACACTCTCAGACACTCACAATCACTCTCTGACACTCTCAGACACTCACAATCACTCTCTGACACTCTCTATCACTCTCTGACACTCTCTGACACTCTCTATCACTCTCTGAAACTCTCTGAAACTCTCTGACAATCTCAGACACTCTCTGACACACTCAGACACTCACCATCACTCTCTATCTCTCTCTGATACTCTCTGACACTCTCAATCACTCTCTATCACTCTCTAAACCTCTCTGACATTCTCTGACACTCTTTGACACTCTCAGACACTCACTGTCACTCTCTGACACTCTCTGACACTCTCTATCACTCTCTATCACTCTCTATCACTCTCTGACACTCACTGACACTCTGACAATCGCAGACACTCTCTGACACACTCAGACACTCATTATCACTCTCTGAGACTCTCTATCACTCTCTGACACTCTCTGAGACTCTCAATCACTCTCAATCACTCTCTATCACGCTCTATCACTCTCTGACACTCTCTGACAATCTCTGACACTCTCAGACACTCACTATCACTCACTGACACTCTCTGACACTCTCTGAAACTCTCTATCACGCTCTATCACTCTCTGACACTCTCTGACAATCTCTGACACTCTCTGACACTCTCCGACACTCTCCGACACTCTCTGACACTCTCTATCACTAACGATCACTCTCTGACCCTCTCTGACCCTCTCTGACCCTCTCTGACCCTCTCTGACACTCTCTGACACTATCTATCACTCTCTGACACTCTCTGACACTATCTGACACTCTCAGACACTCTCAGACACTCACTTTCATTCTCTGACACTCTCTGAAACTCACTATGACTCTCTGACACACTCTGACACTCTGTATAACTCTCTGACACTCTCTGACACTCTCTGACAATCTCAGACACTCTCAGACACTCACTATCACTCTCTGATACTCTCTGACACTCAATATCATTCTCTGACACTCTCTATCACTCTCTGACACTCTCTGACACTCACTATCACTCTCAGACATTCACTATCACCCTCTGACACTCTCTGACACTCTCTGACACTCACTGTCACTCTCTAGAACTCTCTGACACTCTCTGACTCTCTCTGACACTCTCTGACACTCTCTGACACTCTCTGACACTCTCAGACACTCTCTGACACTCACTATCCCTCTCTGAAACACACCATCACTCTCTGACACACTCTGACACTCTTGATCACTCTCTGACACTCTCTATCACTCTCTGACACTTTCTGACACTCTCAGACACTCACTATCTCTCTCTGAAACTCACTATCACTCTCTGACACTCTCTGACACTCTCTGACAATCTCTGACACTCTCGATCACTCTCTGACACTCTCTATCACTCTCTATCGCTGTCTGACACTCTCCGACACTCTCAGACACTCACTATCACTCTGACACTCTCTGAAACTCTGTGACACGCTCAGACGCTCACTAACAATCTCTGACACTCTCTGACACTCACTATCACTCTCTATCACTCACAATCAATCTCCGAAAATCTCTGACACTCTCTGACACTCTCTATCACTCTCTGACACTCTCTGACACTCTCTGACACACTCTATGACTCTCTGACTCTCTCTGACACTCTCTGACACTCTCAGAAACTCTCAGACACTCTCTGACACTCTCTATCACTCTCTATCACTGTCTGACACTCTCAGACACTCTCAGACACTCACTATCACTCTGACACTCTCTGAAACTCTCTGACACGCTCAGACGCTCACTAACAATCTCTGACACTCTCTGACACTCTCTATCACTCTCTATCACTCACAATCAATCTCCGAAAATCTCTGACACTCTCTGACACTCTCTATGACTCTCTGACTCTCTCTGACACTCTCTGACAATCGCAGACACTCTCTGACACACTCAGACACTCATTATCACTCTCTGAGACTCTCTATCACTCTCTGACACTCTCTGAGACTCTCAATCACTCTCAATCACTCTCTATCACGCTCTATCACTCTCTGACACTCTCTGACAATCTCTGACACTCTCAGACACTCACTATCACTCACTGACACTCTCTGACACTCTCTGAAACTCTCTATCACGCTCTATCACTCTCTGACACTCTCTGACAATCTCTGACACTCTCTGACACTCTCCGACACTCTCCGACACTCTCTGACACTCTCTATCACTAACGATCACTCTCTGACCCTCTCTGACCCTCTCTGACCCTCTCTGACCCTCTCTGACACTCTCTGACACTATCTATCACTCTCTGACACTCTCTGACACTATCTGACACTCTCAGACACTCTCAGACACTCACTTTCATTCTCTGACACTCTCTGAAACTCACTATGACTCTCTGACACACTCTGACACTCTGTATAACTCTCTGACACTCTCTGACACTCTCAGACAATCTCAGACACTCTCAGACACTCACTATCACTCTCTGATACTCTCTGACACTCAATATCATTCTCTGACACTCTCTATCACTCTCTGACACTCTCTGACACTCACTATCACTCTCAGACATTCACTATCACCCTCTGACACTCTCTGACACTCTCTGACACTCACTGTCACTCTCTAGAACTCTCTGACACTCTCTGACTCTCTCTGACACTCTCTGACACTCTCTGACACTCTCTGACACTCTCAGACACTCTCTGACACTCACTATCCCTCTCTGAAACACACCATCACTCTCTGACACACTCTGACACTCTTGATCACTCTCTGACACTCTCTATCACTCTCTGACACTCTCTGACACTCTCAGACACTCACTATCTCTCTCTGAAACTCACTATCACTCTCTGACACTCTCTGACACTCTCTGACAATCTCTGACACTCTCGATCACTCTCTGACACTCTCTATCACTCTCTATCGCTGTCTGACACTCTCCGACACTCTCAGACACTCACTATCACTCTGACACTCTCTGAAACTCTGTGACACGCTCAGACGCTCACTAACAATCTCTGACACTCTCTGACACTCACTATCACTCTCTATCACTCACAATCAATCTCCGAAAATCTCTGACACTCTCTGACACTCTCTATCACTCTCTGACACTCTCTGACACTCTCTGACACACTCTATGACTCTCTGACTCTCTCTGACACTCTCTGACACTCTCAGAAACTCTCAGACACTCTCTGACACTCTCTATCACTCTCTATCACTGTCTGACACTCTCAGACACTCTCAGACACTCACTATCACTCTGACACTCTCTGAAACTCTCTGACACGCTCAGACGCTCACTAACAATCTCTGACACTCTCTGACACTCTCTATCACTCTCTATCACTCACAATCAATCTCCGAAAATCTCTGACACTCTCTGACACTCTCTATGACTCTCTGACTCTCTCTGACACTCTCTGACACTCTCAGACACTCTCAGACACTTTCCGATAGTCTCTGACAGTCACTATCACTCTCTATCACTCTCTGACACTCTCTGACACTCACTATCACTCTCTGACACTCTCTGACACTCACTATCACCCTCTATCACCCTCTATCACTCTCTGACACTCTCAGACACTCTCAGACACTCACGATCACTCTCTGACACTCTCTGACACTCTCTGACACTCTCTGACACTCTCAGACACACACGAACAATCTCTGACACTCACTATCACTCACTGACACTCTGAGACACTCTCTGACACTCTCTATCACTCTATGACACTCTCTGACACTCTCAGACACTCACTATCACTCTCTGACTCTCTCTATCACTCTCTGCCAATCTCTGACACTCTCTGACACTCTCTATCACTCTCTGACACTCTCTGACACTCTCTATCACTCTCTGACACTCTCTGACACTCTCTATGACTCTCTGACTCTCTCTGACACTCTCAGACACTCTCAGACACTCTCTGATAGTCTCTGACAGTCACTATCACTCTCTATCACTCTCTGACACTCTCTGACACTCACTATCACTCTCTGACACTCATTAACACCCTCTATCACCCTCTATCACTCTCTGACACTCTCTGACACTCTCTGACACTCTCAGACACTCTCAGACACTCACTATCACTCTCTGACACTCTCTGACACTCTCTGACACCTCAGACACTCACTAACAATCTCTGAAACTCACTATCACTCACTGACACTCTCAGACACTCTCTGACACTCTCTACCACTCTCTGACACTCTCTGACACTCTCTATCACTCTCTGACACTCTCTGACACTCTCTATGACTCTCTGACTCTCTCTGACACTCTCTGACACTCTCAGACACTCTCAGACACTCTCTGATAGTCTCTGACAGTCACTATCACTCTCTATCACTCTCTGACACTCTCTGACACTCACTATCACTCTCTGACACTCATTAACACCCTCTATCACCCTCTATCACTCTCTGACACTCTCTGACACTCTCTGACACTCTCAGACACTCTCAGACACTCACTATCACTCTCTGACACTCTCTGACACTCTCTGACACCTCAGACACTCACTAACAATCTCTGACACTCACTATCACTCACTGACACTCTCAGACACTCTCTGACACTCTCTACCACTCTCTGACACTCTCTGACACTCACTATCACTCTCTGACACTCTCTGACACTCTCTGACAATCTCAGACACTCTTTGACACTCACTATCACTCTCTGACACTCTCTGACACTCAATATCATTCTCTGACACTCTCTATCACTCTCTGACACCTCAGACACTCTCTGACACTTACTGACACTCTCTGACACTCACTATCACTCTCAGACACTCACTATCACTCCCTGACACTCTCTGACACTCACTGTCACTCTCTAGAACACTCTGACACTCTCTGACTCTCTCTGACACTCTCTGACACTCTCTGACACTCTCAGACACTCTCAGACACTCACTATCGCTCTCTGAAACACACCATCACTCTCTGACACTCTCTGACACTCTCGATCACTCTCTGACACTCTCTATCACTCTCTGACACTCTCTGACACTCTCAGACACTCACTATCACTCTCTGAAACTCTCTATCACTCTCTGACACTCTCTGACACTCTCTGACACTCTCTGACACTCTCGATCACTCTCTGACACTCTCTATCACTCTCTATCACTGTCTGACACTCTCAGACACTCTCAGACACTCACTATCACTCTGACACTCTCTGAAACTCTCTGACACGCTCAGACGCTCACTAACAATCTCTGACACTCTCTGACACTCACTATCACTCTCTATCACTCACAATCAATCTCCGAAAATCTCTGACACTCTCTGACACTCTCTATCACTCTCTGACACTCTCTGACACTCTCTGACACTCTCTATGACTCTCTGACTCTCTCTGACACTCTCTGACACTCTCAGACACTCTCTGATAGTCTCTGACAGTCACTATCACTCTCTATCACTCTCTGACACTCTCTGACACTCACTATCACTCTCTGACACTCTCTGACACTCACTATCACCCTCTATCACCCTCTATCACTCTCTGACACTCTCAGACACTCTCAGACACTCACGATCACTCTCTGACACTCTCTGACACTCTCTGACACTCTCTGACACTCTCAGACACTCACTATCACTCTCTGAAAATCTCTGACTCTCTCTGACACTCTCAGACACTCACTAACAATCTCTGACACTCACTATCACTCACTGACACTCTCAGACACTCTCTGACACTCTCTATCACTCTCTGACACTCTCTGACACTCTCTGACACTCTCTGACAATCTCTATCACTCTCTATCACTCTCTGACACTCTCTGATACTCTCTGACACTCGCAGACACCCACTATCACTCTCTGAAAGACACTATCAATCTCTGACACACTCTGACACTCTCTGATACTCACTATCACTCTCTGACACTCTCTGACACTCACTATCACTCACTGACACTCTCTGAAACTCTCTGACACTCTCAGACACTCACTAACACTCTCTGACACTCTCTGACACTCACTATCACTCACTGACACTCTCTGACACTCTCTAAAACGCTCTATCACTCTCTGACACTCTCTGACACTCTCCGACACTCTCCGACACTCTCTGACACTCTCTGACACTCTCTATCACTAACGACCACTCTCTGACCCTCTCTGACCCTCTCTGACACTCTCTGACACTATCTTTCACTCTCTGACACTCTCTGACACTATCTGACACTCTCAGACACTCTCAGACACTCACTTTCATTCTCTGACACTCTCTGAAACTCACTATCACTCTCTGACACTCTCTGACACTCTGTATAACTCTCTGACACTCTCTGACACTCTCTGATACTCTCTGACACTCACTATCACTCTCTGACACTCTCTATCACTCTCTGAGACTCTATGACACTCTCTGACACACTCTGACACTCACTATCACTCTCTGACACTCTCAGAAACTCACTATCACTCTCTGACACTCTCTGACACTCAATATCACTGTCTATCACTCTCTATCACTCTCAGACACTCTCAGACACTCACTATCACTCTCTGACACTCTCTGACACTCTCTGATACTCACTATCACTCTCTGACACTCTCTGACACTCACTATCACTCACTGACACTCTCTGAAACTCTCTGACACTCTCTGACACTCACTAACACACTCTGACACTCTCTGACACTCACTATCACTCACTGACACTCTCTGACACTCTCTGACACTCTCTATCACGCTCTATCACTCTCTGACACTCTCTGACACTCTCCGACACTCTCCGACACTCTCCGACACTCTCTGACACTCTCTGACACTCTCTATCACTAACAATCACTCTCTGACCCTCTCTGACCATCTCTGACACTCTCTGACACTATCTTTCACTCTCTGACACTCTCTGACACTATCTGACACTCTCAGACACTCTCAGACACTCACTTTCATTCTCTGACACTCTCTGAAACTCACTATCACTCTCTGACACTCTCTGACACTGTCTGACACTCTTTGACACTTTCTATCACTCTCTGACTCTCTCTGACACTCTCTATCACTCTCTATCATTCTCTATCACTCTCTATCACTCTCTGACAATCTCAGACACTCTCTGACACTCTCAGACACTCACTATCACTCTCTGACACTCACTATCACTCTCTGACATTCTCTGACACTCTCTATCACTCTCTGACACTCTCGGACACTCTCTGACACTCTCTATCACTCTCTATCACTCTCTGACACTCTGACACTCTCTATCACTCTCTGACACTCTCTGACACTCTCTATCACTCTCTGACACTCTCTGACACTCTCCATCACTCGCTGACACTCTCTATCACTCTCTATCACTCTCTGACACTCTCTGACACTCTTTGACACTCTCAGACACTCACTGTCACTCTCTGACACTCTCTGACACTCTCTATCACTCTCTATCACTCTCTATCACTCTCTGACACTCACTGACACTCTGACAATCGCAGACACTCTCTGACACACTCAGACACTCATTATCACTCTCTGAGACTCTCTATCTCTCTCTGACACTCTCTGACACTCTCTGACACTCTCAATCACTCTCAATCACTCTCTATCACTCTCTGTCACTCTCTGACACTCTTTGACACTCTCAGACACTCACTATCACTCTCTGACATTCTCTATAACTCTCTGACACTCTTTGACACTTTCTATCACTCTCTGACACTCTCTGACAATCTCAGACACTCTCTGACACTCTCTGACACTCTCTATCACTCTCTGACACTCTCTGACACTCTCTATCACTCACTATCACTCTCTGACATTCTCTGACACTCACTATCACTCTCTGATACTCTCTGATACTCTCTGACACTCTCTGACACTCACTAACACTCCCTGACACTCTCAGACACTCACTATCACTCTCTGACACTCTCTGACACTCTCTGACACTCTTTGACACTTTCTATCACTCTCTGACACTCTCTGACACTCTCTGACAATCTCAGACACTCTCTGACACTCTCTGACACTCTCTATCACTCTCTGACACTCTCTGACACTCTCTATCACTCACTATCACTCTCTGACTTTCTCTGACACTCACTATCACTCTCTGATACTCTCTGATACTCTCTGACACTCTCTGACACTCACTAACACTCCCTGACACTCTCAGACACTCACTATCACTCTCTGACACTCTCTGACACTCTCAGAGACTCACTGTCAATCTCTGAGACTCTATGACACTCTCTGACACACTCTGACACTCACTATCACTCTCTGACACTCTCAGAGACTCACTATCACTCTCTGACACTCTCTGACACTCAATATCACTCTCTATCACTCTCTATCACTCTCAGACACTCTCAGACACTCTCAGACACTCACTATCACTCTCTGACACTCTCTGAAACTCTCTGACACTCTCAGACACTCACTAACACTCTCTGACACTCTCTGACACTCACTATCACTCACTGACACTCTCTGACACTCTCTAAAACGCTCTATCACTCTCTGACACACTCTGACACTCACTATCACTCACTGACACTCTCTGAAACTCTCTGACACTCTCAGACACTCACTAACACTCTCTGACACTCTCTGACACTCACTATCACTCACTGACACTCTCTGACACTCTCTAAAACGCTCTATCACTCTCTGACACTCTCTGACACACTCCGACACTCTCCGGCACTCTCTGACACTCTCTGACACTCTCTATCACTAACGATCACTCTCTGACCCTCTCTGACCCTCTCTGACCCTCTCTGACACTATCTTTCACTCTCTGACCCTCTCTGACACTATCTGACACTCTCAGACACTCTCAGACACTCACTTTCATTCTCTGACACTCTCTGAAACTCACTATCACTCTCTGACACTCTCTGACACTCTGTATAACTCTCTGACACTCTCTGACACTCTCTGCTACTCTCTGACACTCACTGTCACTCTCTGATACTCTCTATCACTCTCTGAGACTCTATGACACCCTCTGACACACTCTGACACTCACTATCACTCTCTGACACTCTCAGAAACTCACTATCACTCTCTGACACTCTCTGACACTCAATATCACTCTCTATCACTCTCTATCACTCTCAGACACTCTCAGACACTCTCAGACACTCACTATCACTCTCTGACACTCTCTGACACTCTCTGATACTCACTATCACTCTCTGACACTCTCTGACACTCACTATCACTCACTGACACTCTCTGAAACTCTCTGACACTCTCAGACACTCACTAACACACTCTGACACTCTCTGACACTCACTATCACTCACTGACACTCTCTGACACTCTCTGACACTCTCTATCACGCTCTATCACTCTCTGACACTCTCTGACACTCTCCGACACTCTCCGACACTCTCCGACACTCTCTGACACTCTCTGACACTCTCTACCACTAACGATCACTCTCTGACCCTCTCTGACCATCTCTGACACTCTCTGACACTATCTTTCACTCTCTGACACTCTCTGACACTATCTGACACTCTCAGACACTCTCAGACACTCACTTTCATTCTCTGACACTCTCTGAAACTCACTATCACTCTCTGACACTCTCTGACACTGTCTGACACTCTTTGCCACTTTCTATCACTCTCTGACTCTCTCTGACACTCTCTATCACTCTCTATCATTCTCTATCACTCTCTATCACTCTCTGACAATCTCAGACACTCTCTGACACTCTCAGACACTCACTATCACTCTCTGACACTCACTATCACTCTCTGACATTCTCTGACACTCTCTATCACTCTCTGACACTCTCGGACACTCTCTGACACTCTCTATCACTCTCTATCACTCTCTGACACTCTGACACTCTCTATCACTCTCTGACACTCTCTGACACTCTCTATCACTCTCTGACACTCTCTGACACTCTCCATCACTCGCTGACACTCTCTGACACTCTCTATCACTCACAATCACTCTCCATCACTCACAATCAATCTCCGAAAATTTCTGACACTCTCTGACACTCTCTATCACTCTCTGACTCTCTCTGACACTCTCTGATACTCACTATCACTCTCTGACACTCTCTGACACTCACTATCACTCACTGACACTCTCTGAAACTCTCTGACACTCTCAGACACCCAGTAACACTCTCTGACACTCTCTGACACTCACTATCACTCACTGACACTCTCTGACACTCTCTGACACTCTCTATCACGCTCTGACACTCTCTGACACTCTCTGACACTCTCTGACACTCTCTGACACTCTCCGACACTCTCCGACACTCTCTGACACTCTCTATCACTAGCGATCACTCTCTGACCCTCTCTGACACTCTCTGACACTATCTTTCACTCTCTGACACTCTCTGACAGTATCTGACACTCTCAGACACTCTCAGACACTCACTTTCATTCTCTGACACTCTCTGAAACTCACTATCACTCTCTGACACTCTCTGACACTCTGTATAACTCTCTGACACTCTCTGACAATCTCAGACACTCTCAGACACTCACTATCACTCTCTGATACTCTCTGACACTCAATATCATTCCCTGACACTCTCTATCACTCTCTGACACTCTGAGACACTTTCTCACACTCTCTGACACTCTCTGACACTCTCTGACACTCACTATCACTCTCAGACATTCACTATCACCCTCTGACACTCTCTGACACTCTCTGACACTCACTGTCACTCTCTGACACTCTCTGACACTCTCAGATACTCTCAGACACTCACTATCACTCTCTGAAACACACCATCACTCTCTGACACTCTCTGACACACTCGATCACTCTCTGACACTCTCTATCGCTCTCTGACACTCTCTGACACTCTCAGGCACTCACTATCACTCTCTGAAACTCACTATCACTCTCTGACACACTCTGACACTCTCTGACACTCTCGATCACTCTCTGACACTCTCTGATAGTCTCTGACAGTCACTATCACTCTCTATCACTCTCTGACACTCTCTGACACTCCCTATCACTCTCCGAGAACTCTATCACCCTCTATCACCCTCTATCACCCTCTATCACTCTCTGACACTCTCTGACACTCTCTGACACTCTCTGACACTTTCAGACACTCTCAGACACTCTCTGACACTCACTATCACTCTCTGAAACTCTCTGACACTCTCTGACACTCCCTATCACTCTCTGACACTCTCTATCACCCTCTACAATCTCTGACACTCTCTGACACTCTATGACACTCTCAGACACTCTCAGACACTCACTATCACTCTCTGACACTCTCTGCCACTCTATGACACTCTCTGACACTCACTATCACTCTCTGACACTCTCTGAGACTTACTATCACTTTCTGACACTATCTGACACTCTCTATCACTCTGTGACACTCTCTGACACTCTCTGCCACTCTATGACACTCTCTGACACTCACTATCACTCTCTGACAATCTCAGACACTTACTATCACTCTCTGACACTATCTGACACTCTCTATCACTCTGTGACACTCTCTGAAACTCACTATGACTCTCTGACACACTCTGACACTCTCTGTCACTCTCTGACACTCTCTGACACTCACTATCACTCTCTGACACTCTCTGACACTCTCTGACACTCTCAGACACTCTCTATCACTCCCTGACACTCTCTGACACTCTCAGACACTCTCGGGCACTCACTATCACTCTATGACACTCTCTATCACTGTCTGACACTCTTTGACACTTTCTATCACTCTCTGACTCTCTCTGACACTCTCTATCACTCTCTATCATTCTCTATCACTCTCTATCACTCTCTGACAATCTCAGACACTCTCTGACACTCTCAGACACTCACTATCACTCTCTGACACTCACTATCACTCTCTGACATTCTCTGACACTCTCTATCACACTCTATTACTCTCTGACACTTTCTGACACTCTCTGACACTCTCGGACACGCACTATCACTCTCTGGCACTCACTATCACTGTCTGACACACTTTGACACTTTCTATCATTATCTGACACTCTCTGACACTCTCAGACACTCACAATCACTCTCTGACACTCTCAGACACTCACAATCACTCTCTGACACTCTCTATCACTCTCTGACACTCTCTGACACTCTCTATCACTCTCTGAAACTCTCTGAAACTCTCTGACAATCTCAGACACTCTCTGACACACTCAGACACTCACCATCACTCTCTATCTCTCTCTGATACTCTCTGACACTCTCAATCACTCTCTATCACTCTCTAAACCTCTCTGACATTCTCTGACACTCTTTGACACTCTCAGACACTCACTGTCACTCTCTGACACTCTCTGACACTCTCTATCACTCTCTATCACTCTCTATCACTCTCTGACACTCACTGACACTCTGACAATCGCAGACACTCTCTGACACACTCAGACACTCATTATCACTCTCTGAGACTCTCTATCACTCTCTGACACTCTCTGAGACTCTCAATCACTCTCAATCACTCTCTATCACGCTCTATCACTCTCTGACACTCTCTGACAATCTCTGACACTCTCAGACACTCACTATCACTCACTGACACTCTCTGACACTCTCTGAAACTCTCTATCACGCTCTATCACTCTCTGACACTCTCTGACAATCTCTGACACTCTCTGACACTCTCCGACACTCTCCGACACTCTCTGACACTCTCTATCACTAACGATCACTCTCTGACCCTCTCTGACCCTCTCTGACCCTCTCTGACCCTCTCTGACACTCTCTGACACTATCTATCACTCTCTGACACTCTCTGACACTATCTGACACTCTCAGACACTCTCAGACACTCACTTTCATTCTCTGACACTCTCTGAAACTCACTATGACTCTCTGACACACTCTGACACTCTGTATAACTCTCTGACACTCTCTGACACTCTTAGACACTCACTATCACTCTCTGATACTCTCTGACACTCAATATCATTCTCTGACACTCTCTATCACTCTCTGACACTCTCTGACACTCACTATCACTCTCAGACATTCACTATCACCCTCTGACACTCTCTGACACTCTCTGACACTCACTGTCACTCTCTAGAACTCTCTGACACTCTCTGACTCTCTCTGACACTCTCTGACACTCTCTGACACTCTCTGACACTCTCAGACACTCTCTGACACTCACTATCCCTCTCTGAAACACACCATCACTCTCTGACACTCTCTGACACTCTTGATCACTCTCTGACACTCTCTATCACTCTCTGACACTCTCTGACACTCTCAGACACTCACTATCTCTCTCTGAAACTCACTATCACTCTCTGACACTCTCTGACACTCTCTGACAATCTCTGACACTCTCGATCACTCTCTGACACTCTCTATCACTCTCTATCACTGTCTGACACTCTCCGACACTCTCAGACACTCACTATCACTCTGACACTCTCTGAAACTCTGTGACACGCTCAGACGCTCACTAACAATCTCTGACACTCTCTGACACTCACTATCACTCTCTATCACTCACAATCAATCTCCGAAAATCTCTGACACTCTCTGACACTCTCTATCACTCTCTGACACTCTCTGACACTCTCTGACACACTCTATGACTCTCTGACTCTCTCTGACACTCTCTGACACTCTCAGAAACTCTCAGACACTCTCTGACACTCTCTATCACTCTCTATCACTGTCTGACACTCTCAGACACTCTCAGACACTCACTATCACTCTGACACTCTCTGAAACTCTCTGACACGCTCAGACGCTCACTAACAATCTCTGACACTCTCTGACACTCTCTATCACTCTCTATCACTCACAATCAATCTCCGAAAATCTCTGACACTCTCTGACACTCTCTATGACTCTCTGACTCTCTCTGACACTCTCTGACACTCTCAGACACTCTCAGACACTTTCCGATAGTCTCTGACAGTCACTATCACTCTCTATCACTCTCTGACACTCTCTGACACTCACTATCACTCTCTGACACTCTCTGACACTCACTATCACCCTCTATCACCCTCTATCACTCTCTGACACTCTCAGACACTCTCAGACACTCACGATCACTCTCTGACACTCTCTGACACTCTCTGACACTCTCTGACACTCTCAGACACACACGAACAATCTCTGACACTCACTATCACTCACTGACACTCTGAGACACTCTCTGACACTCTCTATCACTCTATGACACTCTCTGACACTCTCAGACACTCACTATCACTCTCTGACTCTCTCTATCACTCTCTGCCAATCTCTGACACTCTCTGACACTCTCTATCACTCTCTGACACTCTCTGACACTCTCTATGACTCTCTGACTCTCTCTGACACTCTCTGACACTCACTATCACTCTCTGACTCTCTCTATCACTCTCTGCCAATCTCTGACACTCTCTGACACTCTCTATCACTCTCTGACACTCTCTGACACTCTCTATGACTCTCTGACTCTCTCTGACACTCTCTGACACTCTCAGACACTCTCAGACACTCTCTGATAGTCTCTGACAGTCACTATCACTCTCTATCACTCTCTGACACTCTCTGACACTCACTATCACTCTCTGACACTCATTAACACCCTCTATCACCCTCTATCACTCTCTGACACTCTCTGACACTCTCTGACACTCTCAGACACTCTCAGACACTCACTATCACTCTCTGACACTCTCTGACACTCTCTGACACCTCAGACACTCACTAACAATCTCTGACACTCACTATCACTCACTGACACTCTCAGACACTCTCTGACACTCTCTACCACTCTCTGACACTCTCTGACACTCACTATCACTCACTGACACTCTCAGACACTCACTATCACTCTCTGACACTCTCTGACACTCTGTATAACTCTATGACACTCTCTGACACTCTCTGACAATCTCAGACACTCTCAGACACTCACTATCACTCTCTGATACTCTCTGACACTCAATATCATTCTCTGACACTCTCTATCACTCTCTGACACTCTCAGACACTCGCTGACACTTACTGACACTCTCTGACACTCACTATCACTCTCAGACACTCACTATCACCCCCTGACACTCTCTGACACTCACTGTCACTCTCTAGAACTCTCTGACACTCTCTGACTTTCTCTGACACTCTCTGACACTCTCTGACACTCTCAGACACTCTCAGACACTCAGTATCGCTCTCTGAAACACACCATCACTCTCTGACACTCTCTGACACTCTCGATCACTCTCTGACACTCTCTATCACTCTCTGACACTCTCTGACACTCTCAGACACTCACTATCACTCTCTGAAACTCTCTATCACTCTCTGACACTCTCTGACACTCTCTGACACTCTCTGACACTCTCGATCACTCTCTGACACTCTCTATCACTCTCTATCACTGTCTGACACTCTCAGACACTCTCAGACACTCACTATCATCCTGACACTCTCTGAAACTCTCTGACACGCTCAGACGCTCACTAACAATCTCTGACACTCTCTGACACTCACTATCACTCTCTATCACTCACAATCAATCTCCGAAAATCTCTGACACTCTCTGACACTCTCTATCACTCTCTGACAATCTCTGACACTCTCTGACACTCTCTATGACTCTCTGACTCTCTCTGACACTCTCTGACACTCTCAGACACTCTCTGATAGTCTCTGACAGTCACTATCACTCTCTATCACTCTCTGACACTCTCTGACACTCACTATCACTCTCCGACACTCTCTGACACTCACTATCACCCTCTAACACCCACTATCACTCTCTGACACTCTCTGACACTCTCTGACACTCTCAGACACTCTCAGACACTCACTATCACTCTCTGACAATCTCTGACTCTCTCTGACACTCTCAGACACTCACTAACAATCTCTGACACTCACTATCACTCACTGACACTCTCTGACACTCTCTGACACTCTCTGACAATCTCTATCACTCTCTATCACTCTCTGACACTCTCTGATACTCTCTGACACTCGCAGACACCCACTATCACTCTCTGACACTCTCTGACACTCACTGTCACTCTCTGACACTCTCTGACACTCTCTGACACTCTCTATCACTCTCTGACACTCTCGGACACTCTCTGACTCTCTCTATCACTCTCTGTCACTCTCTGACACTCTCTGACACCCTCAGACACTCACCATCACTTTCTGACACTCTCTGAAACTCTCTGACACTCTCAGACACTCACTAACACTCTCTGACACTCTCAGACACTCACTAACACTCTCTGACACTCTCTGACACTCACTATCACTCACTGACACTCTCTGACACTCTCTATCACGCTCTATCACTCTCTGACACTCTCTGACACTCTCAGACACTCTCTGACACTCTCTGAAACTCTCTGACACTCTCTATCAATAACGTTCACTCTCTGAACATCTCTGACACTCTCTGACACTATCTATCACTCTCTGACAGTCTCAGACACTCTCTTACTCTCTCTGACACTCACTATCACTCTCTGTCACTCTCTGACACGATGTGATACTCTCAGACACTCTCAGACACTCACTTTCACTCTCTGACACTCAGAAACTCACTATCACTCTCTGACACTCTCTGACACTCTCAGACACTCACTATCACTCTCTGAAACTCACTATCACTCTCTGACCCTCTCTGACACTCTCTGACACTCTCTGACACACTCTATGACTCTCTGACTCTCTCTGACACTCTCTGACACTCTCAGAAACTCTCAGACACTCTCTGACACTCTCTATCACTCTCTATCACTGTCTGACACTCTCAGACACTCTCAGACACTCACTATCACTCTGACACTCTCTGAAACTCTCTGACACGCTCAGACGCTCACTAACAATCTCTGACACTCTCTGACACTCTCTATCACTCTCTATCACTCACAATCAATCTCCGAAAATCTCTGACACTCTCTGACACTCTCTATGACTCTCTGACTCTCTCTGACACTCTCTGACACTCTCAGACACTCTCAGACACTTTCCGATAGTCTCTGACAGTCACTATCACTCTCTATCACTCTCTGACACTCTCTGACACTCACTATCACTCTCTGACACTCTCAGACACTCACTATCACCCTCTATCACCCTCTATCACTCTCTGACACTCTCAGACACTCTCAGACACTCACGATCACTCTCTGACACTCTCTGACACTCTCTGACACTCTCAGACACACACGAACAATTTCTGACACTCACTATCACTCACTGACACTCTGAGACACTCTCTGACACTCTCTATCACTCTATGACACTCTCTGACACTCTCAGACACTCACTATCACTCTCTGACTCTCTCTATCACTCTCTGCCAATCTCTGACACTCTCTGACACTCTCTATCACTCTCTGACACTCTCTGACACTCTCTATCACTCTCTGACACTCTCTGACACTCTCTATGACTCTCTGACTCTCTCTGACACTCTCAGACACTCTCAGACACTCTCTGATAGTCTCTGACAGTCACTATCACTCTCTATCACTCTCTGACACTCTCTGACACTCACTATCACTCTCTGACACTCATTAACACCCTCTATCACCCTCTATCACTCTCTGACACTCTCTGACACTCTCTGACACTCTCAGACACTCTCAGACACTCACTATCACTCTCTGACACTCTCTGACACTCTCTGACACCTCAGACACTCACTAACAATCTCTGACACTCACTATCACTCACTGACACTCTCAGACACTCTCTGACACTCTCTACCACTCTCTGACACTCTCTGACACTCTCTATCACTCTCTGACACTCTCTGACACTCTCTATGACTCTCTGACTCTCTCTGACACTCTCTGACACTCTCAGACACTCTCAGACACTCACTATCACTCTCTGACAATCTCTGACTCTCTCTGACACTCTCAGACACTCACTAACAATCTCTGACACTCACTATCACTCACTGACACTCTCAGACACTCTCTGACACTCTCTATCACTCTCTGACACTCTCTGACACTCTCTGACACTCTCTGACAATCTCTATCACTCTCTATCACTCTCTGACACTCTCTGATACTCTCTGACACTCGCAGACACCCACTATCACTCTCTGACACTCTCTGACACTCACTGTCACTCTCTGACACTCTCTGACACTCTCTGACACTCTCTATCACTCTCTGACACTCTCGGACACTCTCTGACTCTCTCTATCACTCTCTTTCACTCTCTGACACTCTCTGACACCCTCAGACACTCACCATCACTTTCTGACACTCTCTGAAACTCTCTGACACTCTCAGACACTCACTAACACTCTCTGACACTCTCTGACACTCACTATCACTCACTGACACTCTCTGACACTCTCTATCACGCTCTATCACTCTCTGACACTCTCTGACACTCTCAGACACTCTCTGACACTCTCTGAAACTCTCTGACACTCTCTATCAATAACGTTCACTCTCTGAACATCTCTGACACTCTCTGACACTATCTATCACTCTCTGACAGTCTCAGACACTCTCTTACTCTCTCTGACACTCACTATCACTCTCTGTCACTCTCTGACACGATGTGATACTCTCAGACACTCTCAGACACTCACTTTCACTCTCTGACACTCAGAAACTCACTATCACTCTCTGACACTCTCTGACACTCTCAGACACTCACTATCACTCTCTGAAACTCACTATCACTCTCTGACCCTCTCTGACACTCTCTGACACTCTCTGACACACTCTATGACTCTCTGACTCTCTCTGACACTCTCTGACACTCTCAGAAACTCTCAGACACTCTCTGACACTCTCTATCACTCTCTATCACTGTCTGACACTCTCAGACACTCTCAGACACTCACTATCACTCTGACACTCTCTGAAACTCTCTGACACGCTCAGACGCTCACTAACAATCTCTGACACTCTCTGACACTCTCTATCACTCTCTATCACTCACAATCAATCTCCGAAAATCTCTGACACTCTCTGACACTCTCTATGACTCTCTGACTCTCTCTGACACTCTCTGACACTCTCAGACACTCTCAGACACTTTCCGATAGTCTCTGACAGTCACTATCACTCTCTATCACTCTCTGACACTCTCTGACACTCACTATCACTCTCTGACACTCTCTGACACTCACTATCACCCTCTATCACCCTCTATCACTCTCTGACACTCTCAGACACTCTCAGACACTCACGATCACTCTCTGACACTCTCTGACACTCTCTGACACTCTCTGACACTCTCAGACACACACGAACAATCTCTGACACTCACTATCACTCACTGACACTCTGAGACACTCTCTGACACTCTCTATCACTCTATGACACTCTCTGACACTCTCAGACACTCACTATCACTCTCTGACTCTCTCTATCACTCTCTGCCAATCTCTGACACTCTCTGACACTCTCTATCGCTCTCTGACACTCTCTGACACTCTCTATCACTCTCTGACACTCTCTGACACTCTATATGACTCTCTGACTCTCTCTGACACTCTCAGACACTCTCAGACACTCTCTGATAGTCTCTGACAGTCACTATCACTCTCTATCACTCTCTGACACTCTCTGACACTCACTATCACTCTCTGACACTCATTAACACCCTCTATCACCCTCTATCACTCTCTGACACTCTCTGACACTCTCTGACACTCTCAGACACTCTCAGACACTCACTATCACTCTCTGACACTCTCTGACACTCTCTGACACCTCAGACACTCACTAACAATCTCTGACACTCACTATCACTCACTGACACTCTCAGACACTCTCTGACACTCTCTACCACTCTCTGACACTCTCTGACACTCTCTATCACTCTCTGACACTCTCTGACACTCTCTATGACTCTCTGACTCTCTCTGACACTCTCTGACACTCTCAGACACTCTCAGACACTCTCTGATAGTCTCTGACAGTCACTATCACTCTCTATCACTCTCTGACACTCTCTGACACTCACTATCACTCTCTGACACTCATTAACACCCTCTATCACCCTCTATCACTCTCTGACACTCTCTGACACTCTCTGACACTCTCAGACACTCTCAGACACTCACTATCACTCTCTGACACTCTCTGACACTCTCTGACACCTCAGACACTCACTAACAATCTCTGACACTCACTATCACTCACTGACACTCTCAGACACTCTCTGACACTCTCTACCACTCTCTGACACTCTCTGACACTCACTATCACTCTCTGACACTCTCTGACACTCTCTGACAATCTCAGACACTCTCAGACACTCACTATCACTCTCTGACACTCTCTGACACTCAATATCATTCTCTGACACTCTCTATCACTCTCTGACACCTCAGACACTCTCTGACACTTACTGACACTCTCTGACACTCACTATCACTCTCAGACACTCACTATCACTCCCTGACACTCTCTGACACTCACTGTCACTCTCTAGAACACTCTGACACTCTCTGACTCTCTCTGACACTCTCTGACACTCTCTGACACTCTCAGACACTCTCAGACACTCTCAGACACTCACTATCGCTCTCTGAAACACACCATCACTCTCTGACACTCTCTGACACTCTCGATCACTCTCTGACACTCTCTATCACTCTCTGACACTCTCTGACACTCTCAGACACTCACTATCACTCTCTGAAACTCTCTATCACTCTCTGACACTCTCTGACACTCTCTGACACTCTCTGACACTCTCGATCACTCTCTGACACTCTCTATCACTCTCTATCACTGTCTGACACTCTCAGACACTCTCAGACACTCACTATCACTCTGACACTCTCTGAAACTCTCTGACACGCTCAGACGCTCACTAACAATCTCTGACACTCTCTGACACTCACTATCACTCTCTATCACTCACAATCAATCTCCGAAAATCTCTGACACTCTCTGACACTCTCTATCACTCTCTGACACTCTCTGACACTCTCTGACACTCTCTATGACTCTCTGACTCTCTCTGACACTCTCTGACACTCTCAGACACTCTCTGATAGTCTCTGACAGTCACTATCACTCTCTATCACTCTCTGACACTCTCTGACACTCACTATCACTCTCCGACACTCTCTGACACTCACTATCACCCTCTAACACCCACTATCACTCTCTGACACTCTCTGACACTCTCAGACACTCTCAGACACTCACTATCACTCTCTGAAAATCTCTGACTCTCTCTGACACTCTCAGACACTCACTAACAATCTCTGACACTCACTATCACTCACTGACACTCTCAGACACTCTCTGACACTCTCTATCACTCTCTGACACTCTCTGACACTCTCTGACAATCTCTATCACTCTCTATCACTCTCTGACACTCTCTGATACTCTCTGACACTCGCAGACACCCACTATCACTCTCTGAAAGACACTATCAATCTCTGTCACTCTCTGACACTCTCTGATACTCACTATCACTCTCTGACACTCTCTGACACTCACTATCACTCACTGACACTCTCTGAAACTCTCTGACACTCTCAGACACTCACTAACACTCTCTGACACTCTCTGACACTCACTATCACTCACTGACACTCTCTGACACTCTCTAAAACGCTCTATCACTCTCTGACACTCTCTGACACTCTCCGACACTCTCCGACACTCTCTGACACTCTCTATCACTAACGACCACTCTCTGACCCTCTCTGACCCTCTCTGACACTCTCTGACACTATCTTTCACTCTCTGACACTCTCTGACACTATCTGACACTCTCAGACACTCTCAGACACTCACTTTCATTCTCTGACACTCTCTGAAACTCACTATCACTCTCTGACACTCTCTGACACTCTGTATAACTCTCTGACACTCTCTGACACTCTCTGATACTCTCTGACACTCACTATCACTCTCTGACACTCTCTATCACTCTCTGAGACTCTATGACACTCTCTGACACACTCTGACACTCACTATCACTCTCTGACACTCTCAGAAACTCACTATCACTCTCTGACACTCTCTGACACTCAATATCACTCTCTATCACTCTCTATCACTCTCAGACACTCTCAGACACTCACTATCACTCTCTGACACTCTCTGACACTCTCTGATACTCACTATCACTCTCTGACACTCTCTGACACTCACTATCACTCACTGACACTCTCTGAAACTCTCTGACACTCTCAGACACTCACTAACACACTCTGACACTCTCTGACACTCACTATCACTCACTGACACTCTCTGACACTCTCTGACACTCTCTATCACGCTCTATCACTCTCTGACACTCTCTGACACTCTCCGACACTCTCCGACACTCTCCGACACTCTCTGACACTCTCTGACACTCTCTATCACTAACAATCACTCTCTGACCCTCTCTGACCATCTCTGACACTCTCTGACACTATCTTTCACTCTCTGACACTCTCTGACACTATCTGACACTCTCAGACACTCTCAGACACTCACTTTCATTCTCTGACACTCTCTGAAACTCACTATCACTCTCTGACACTCTCTGACACTGTCTGACACTCTTTGACACTTTCTATCACTCTCTGACTCTCTCTGACACTCTCTATCACTCTCTATCATTCTCTATCACTCTCTATCACTCTCTGACAATCTCAGACACTCTCTGACACTCTCAGACACTCACTATCACTCTCTGACACTCACTATCACTCTCTGACATTCTCTGACACTCTCTATCACTCTCTGACACTCTCGGACACTCTCTGACACTCTCTATCACTCTCTATCACTCTCTGACACTCTGACACTCTCTATCACTCTCTGACACTCTCTGACACTCTCTATCACTCTCTGACACTCTCTGACACTCTCCATCACTCGCTGACACTCTCTGACACTCTCTATCACTCACGATGACTCTCCATCACTCACAATCAATCTCCGAAAATTTCTGACACTCTCTGACACTCTCTATCACTCTCTGACTGTCTCTGACACTCTCTGATACTCACTATCACTCTCTGACACTCTCTGACACTCACTATCACTCACTGACACTCTCTGAAACTCTCTGACACTCTCAGACACTCACTAAAACTCTCAGACACTCTCAGACACTCACTATCACTCTCTGACACTCTCTGACACTCTCTGACACCTCAGACACTCACTAACAATCTCTGACACTCACTATCACTCACTGACACTCTCAGACACTCTCTGACACTCTCTACCACTCTCTGACACTCTCTGACACTCACTATCACTCTCTGACACTCTCTGACACTCTCTGACAATCTCAGACACTCTCAGACACTCACTATCACTCTCTGACACTCTCTGACACTCAATATCATTCTCTGACACTCTCTATCACTCTCTGACACCTCAGACACTCTCTGACACTTACTGACACTCTCTGACACTCACTATCACTCTCAGACACTCACTATCACTCCCTGACACTCTCTGACACTCACTGTCACTCTCTAGAACACTCTGACACTCTCTGACTCTCTCTGACACTCTCTGACACTCTCTGACACTCTCAGACACTCTCAGACACTCTCAGACACTCACTATCGCTCTCTGAAACACACCATCACTCTCTGACACTCTCTGACACTCTCGATCACTCTCTGACACTCTCTATCACTCTCTGACACACTCTGACACTCTCAGACACTCACTATCACTCTCTGAAACTCTCTATCACTCTCTGACACTCTCTGACACTCTCTGACACTCTCTGACACTCTCGATCACTCTCTGACACTCTCTATCACTCTCTATCACTGTCTGACACTCTCAGACACTCTCAGACACTCACTATCACTCTGACACTCTCTGAAACTCTCTGACACGCTCAGACGCTCACTAACAATCTCTGACACTCTCTGACACTCACTATCACTCTCTATCACTCACAATCAATCTCCGAAAATCTCTGACACTCTCTGACACTCTCTATCACTCTCTGACACTCTCTGACACTCTCTGACACTCTCTATGACTCTCTGACTCTCTCTGACACTCTCTGACACTCTCAGACACTCTCTGATAGTCTCTGACAGTCACTATCACTCTCTATCACTCTCTGACACTCTCTGACACTCACTATCACTCTCCGACACTCTCTGACACTCACTATCACCCTCTAACACCCACTATCACTCTCTGACACTCTCTGACACTCTCAGACACTCTCAGACACTCACTATCACTCTCTGAAAATCTCTGACTCTCTCTGACACTCTCAGACACTCACTAACAATCTCTGACACTCACTATCACTCACTGACACTCTCAGACACTCTCTGACACTCTCTATCACTCTCTGACACTCTCTGACACTCTCTGACAATCTCTATCACTCTCTATCACTCTCTGACACTCTCTGATACTCTCTGACACTCGCAGACACCCACTATCACTCTCTGAAAGACACTATCAATCTCTGACACACTCTGACACTCTCTGATACTCACTATCACTCTCTGACACTCTCTGACACTCACTATCACTCACTGACACTCTCTGAAACTCTCTGACACTCTCAGACACTCACTAACACTCTCTGACACTCTCTGACACTCACTATCACTCACTGACACTCTCTGACACTCTCTAAAACGCTCTATCACTCTCTGACACTCTCTGACACTCTCCGACACTCTCCGACACTCTCTGACACTCTCTATCACTAACGACCACTCTCTGACCCTCTCTGACCCTCTCTGACACTCTCTGACACTATCTTTCACTCTCTGACACTCTCTGACACTATCTGACACTCTCAGACACTCTCAGACACTCACTTTCATTCTCTGACACTCTCTGAAACTCACTATCACTCTCTGACACTCTCTGACACTCTGTATAACTCTCTGACACTCTCTGACACTCTCTGATACTCTCTGACACTCACTATCACTCTCTGACACTCTCTATCACTCTCTGAGACTCTATGACACTCTCTGACACACTCTGACACTCACTATCACTCTCTGACACTCTCAGAAACTCACTATCACTCTCTGACACTCTCTGACACTCAATATCACTCTCTATCACTCTCTATCACTCTCAGACACTCTCAGACACTCACTATCACTCTCTGACACTCTCTGACACTCTCTGATACTCACTATCACTCTCTGACACTCTCTGACACTCACTATCACTCACTGACACTCTCTGAAACTCTCTGACACTCTCAGACACTCACTAACACACTCTGACACTCTCTGACACTCACTATCACTCACTGACACTCTCTGACACTCTCTGACACTCTCTATCACGCTCTATCACTCTCTGACACTCTCTGACACTCTCCGACACTCTCCGACACTCTCCGACACTCTCTGACACTCTCTGACACTCTCTATCACTAACAATCACTCTCTGACCCTCTCTGACCATCTCTGACACTCTCTGACACTATCTTTCACTCTCTGACACTCTCTGACACTATCTGACACTCTCAGACACTCTCAGACACTCACTTTCATTCTCTGACACTCTCTGAAACTCACTATCACTCTCTGACACTCTCTGACACTGTCTGACACTCTTTGACACTTTCTATCACTCTCTGACTCTCTCTGACACTCTCTATCACTCTCTATCATTCTCTATCACTCTCTATCACTCTCTGACAATCTCAGACACTCTCTGACACTCTCAGACACTCACTATCACTCTCTGACACTCACTATCACTCTCTGACATTCTCTGACACTCTCTATCACTCTCTGACACTCTCGGACACTCTCTGACACTCTCTATCACTCTCTATCACTCTCTGACACTCTGACACTCTCTATCACTCTCTGACACTCTCTGACACTCTCTATCACTCTCTGACACTCTCTGACACTCTCCATCACTCGCTGACACTCTCTGACACTCTCTATCACTCACGATGACTCTCCATCACTCACAATCAATCTCCGAAAATTTCTGACACTCTCTGACACTCTCTATCACTCTCTGACTGTCTCTGACACTCTCTGATACTCACTATCACTCTCTGACACTCTCTGACACTCACTATCACTCACTGACACTCTCTGAAACTCTCTGACACTCTCAGACACTCACTAAAACTCTCTGACACTCTCTGACACTCACTATCACTCACTGACACTCTCTGACACTCTCTGACACTCTCTATCACGCTCTGACACTCTCTGACACTCTCTGACACTCTCTGACACTCTCCGACACTCTCCGACACTCTCTGACACTCTCTATCACTAACGATCACTCTCTGACCCTCTCTGACACTCTCTGACACTATCTTTCACTCTCTGACACTCTTTGACACTCTCAGACACTCTCAGACACTCTCAGACACTCACTTTCACTCTCTGACACTCAGAAACTCACTATCACTCTCTGACACTCTCTGACACTCTCAGACACTCACTATCACTCTCTGAAACTCACTATCACTCTCTGACACTCTCTGACACTCTCTGACAATCTCTGACACTCTCGATCACTCTCTGACACTCTCTATCACTCTCTATCACTGTCTGACACTCTCCGACACTCTCAGACACTCACTATCACTCTGACACTCTCTGAAACTCTGTGACACGCTCAGACGCTCACTAACAATCTCTGACACTCTCTGACACTCACTATCACTCTCTATCACTCACAATCAATCTCCGAAAATCTCTGACACTCTCTGACACTCTCTATCACTCTCTGACACTCTCTGACACACTCTATGACTCTCTGACTCTCTCTGACACTCTCTGACACTCTCAGAAACTCTCAGACACTCTCTGACACTCTCTATCACTCTCTATCACTGTCTGACACTCTCAGACACTCTCAGACACTCACTATCACTCTGACACTCTCTGAAACTCTCTGACACGCTCAGACGCTCACTAACAATCTCTGACACTCTCTGACACTCTCTATCACTCTCTATCACTCACAATCAATCTCCGAAAATCTCTGACACTCTCTGACACTCTCTATGACTCTCTGACTCTCTCTGACACTCTCTGACACTCTCAGACACTCTCAGACACTTTCCGATAGTCTCTGACAGTCACTATCACTCTCTATCACTCTCTGACACTCTCTGACACTCACTATCACTCTCTGACACTCTCTGACACTCACTATCACCCTCTATCACCCTCTATCACTCTCTGACACTCTCAGACACTCTCAGACACTCACGATCACTCTCTGACACTCTCTGACACTCTCTGACACTCTCTGACACTCTCAGACACACACGAACAATCTCTGACACTCACTATCACTCACTGACACTCTGAGACACTCTCTGACACTCTCTGACAATCTCAGACACTCTCAGACACTCACTATCACTCTCTGATACTCTCTGACACTCAATATCATTCTCTGACACTCTCTATCACTCTCTGACACTCTCAGACACTCTCTGACACTTACTGACACTCTCTGACACTCACTATCACTCTCAGACACTCACTATCACTCCCTGACACTCTCTGACACTCACTGTCACTCTCTAGAACTCTCTGACACTCTCTGACTCTCTCTGACACTCTCTGACACTCTCTGACACTCTCAGACACTCTCAGACACTCACTATCGCTCTCTGAAACACACCATCACTCTCTGACACTCTCTGACACTCTCGATCACTCTCTGACACTCTCTATCACTCTCTGACACTCTATGACACTCTCAGACACTCACTATCACTCTCTGAAACTCTCTATCACTCTCTGACACTCTCTGACACTCTCTGACACTCTCTGACACTCTCGATCACTCTCTGACACTCTCTATCACTCTCTATCACTGTCTGACACTCTCAGACACTCTCAGACACTCACTATCACTCTGACACTCTCTGAAACTCTCTGACACGCTCAGACGCTCACTAACAATCTCTGACACTCTCTGACACTCACTATCACTCTCTATCACTCACAATCAATCTCCGAAAATCTCTGACACTCTCTGACACTCTCTATCACTCTCTGACACTCTCTGACACTCTCTGACACTCTCTATGACTCTCTGACTCTCTCTGACACTCTCTGACACTCTCAGACACTCTCTGATAGTCTCTGACAGTCACTATCACTCTCTATCACTCTCTGACACTCTCTGACACTCACTATCACTCTCCGACACTCTCTGACACTCACTATCACCCTCTAACACCCACTATCACTCTCTGACACTCTCTGACACTCTCTGACACTCTCAGACACTCTCAGACACTCACTATCACTCTCTGATAATCTCTGACTCTCTCTGACACTCTCAGACACTCACTAACAATCTCTGACACTCACTATCACTCACTGACACTCTCAGACACTCTCTGACACTCTCTATCACTCTCTGACACTCTCTGACACTCTCTGACACTCTCTGACAATCTCTATCACTCTCTATCACTCTCTGACACTCTCTGATACTCTCTGACACTCGCAGGCACCCACTATCACTCTCTGACACTCTCTGACACTCACTGTCACTCTCTGACACTCTCTGACACTCTCTGACACTCTCTATCACTCTCTGACACTCTCGGACACTCTCTGACTCTCTCTATCACTCTCTGTCACTCTCTGACACTCTCTGACACCCTCAGACACTCACCATCACTTTCTGACACTCTCTGAAACTCTCTGACACTCTCAGACACTCACTAACACTCTCTGACACTCTCAGACACTCACTAACACTCTCTGACACTCTCTGACACTCTCAGACACTCACTTTCATTCTCTGACACTCTCTGAAACTCACTATCACTCTCTGACACTCTCTGACACTCTGTATAACTCTCTGACACTCTCTGACACTCTCTGATACTCTCTGACACTCACTATCACTCTGTGACACTCTCTATCACTCTCTGAGACTCTATGACACTCTCTGACACACTCTGACACTCACTATCACTCTCTGACACTCTCAGAAACTCACTATCACTCTCTGACACTCTCTGACACTCAATATCACTCTCTATCACTCTCCATCACTCTCAGACACTCTCAGACACTCTCAGACACTCACTATCACTCTCTGACACTCTCTGACACTCTCTGATACTCACTATCACTCTCTGTCACTCTCTGACACTCACTATCACTCACTGACACTCTCTGAAACTCTCTGACACTCTCAGACACTCACTAACACACTCTGACACTCTCTGACACTCACTATCACTCACTGACACTCTCTGACACTCTCTGACACTCTCTATCACGCTCTATCACTCTCTGACACTCTCTGACACTCTCCGACACTCTCCGACACTCTCTGACACTCTCTGACACTCTCTGACACTCTCTATCACTAACGATCACTCTCTGACCCTCTCTGACCATCTCTGACACTCTCTGACACTATCTTTCACTCTCTGACACTCTCTGACACTATCTGACACTCTCAGACACTCTCAGACACTCACTTTCATTCTCTGACACTCTCTGAAACTCACTATCACTCTCTGACACTCTCTGACACTGTCTGACACTCTTTGACACTTTCTATCACTCTCTGACTCTCTCTGACACTCTCTATCACTCTCTATCATTCTCTATCACTCTCTATCACTCTCTGACATTCTCAGACACTCTCTGACACTCTCAGACACTCACTATCACTCTCTGACACTCACTATCACTCACTGACACTCTCTGACACTCTCTATCACGCTCTGACACTCTCTGACACTCTCTGACACTCTCGATCACTCTCTGACACTCTCTATCACTCTCTATCACTGTCTGACACTCTCAGACACTCTCAGACACTCACTATCACTCTGACACTCTCTGAAACTCTCTGACACGCTCAGACGCTCACTAACAATCTCTGACACTCTCTGACACTCACTATCACTCTCTATCACTCACAATCAATCTCCGAAAATCTCTGACACTCTCTGACACTCTCTATCACTCTCTGACACTCTCTGACACTCTCTGACACTCTCTATGACTCTCTGACTCTCTCTGACACTCTCAGACACTCTCTGATAGTCTCTGACAGTCACTATCACTCTCTATCACTCTCTGACACTCTCTGACACTCACTATCACTCTCCGACACTCTCTGACACTCACTATCACCCTCTAACACCCACTATCACTCTCTGACACTCTCTGACACTCTCTGACACTCTCAGACACTCTCAGACACTCACTATCACTCTCTGATAATCTCTGACTCTCTCTGACACTCTCAGACACTCACTAACAATCTCTGACACTCACTATCACTCACTGACACTCTCAGACACTCTCTGACACTCTCTATCACTCTCCGACACTCTCTGACACTCTCTGACACTCTCTGACAATCTCTATCACTCTCTATCACTCTCTGACACTCTCTGATACTCTCTGACACTCGCAGGCACCCACTATCACTCTCTGACACTCTCTGACACTCACTGTCACTCTCTGACACTCTCTGACACTCTCTGACACTCTCTATCACTCTCTGACACTCTCGGACACTCTCTGACTCTCTCTATCACTCTCTGTCACTCTCTGACACTCTCTGACACCCTCAGACACTCACCATCACTTTCTGACACTCTCTGAAACTCTCTGACACTCTCAGACACTCACTAACACTCTCTGACACTCTCAGACACTCACTAACACTCTCTGACACTCTCTGACACTCTCAGACACTCACTTTCATTCTCTGACACTCTCTGAAACTCACTATCACTCTCTGACACTCTCTGACACTCTGTATAACTCTCTGACACTCTCTGACACTCTCTGATACTCTCTGACACTCACTATCACTCTGTGACACTCTCTATCACTCTCTGAGACTCTATGACACTCTCTGACACACTCTGACACTCACTATCACTCTCTGACACTCTCAGAAACTCACTATCACTCTCTGACACTCTCTGACACTCAATATCACTCTCTATCACTCTCCATCACTCTCAGACACTCTCAGACACTCTCAGACACTCACTATCACTCTCTGACACTCTCTGACACTCTCTGATACTCACTATCACTCTCTGTCACTCTCTGACACTCACTATCACTCACTGACACTCTCTGAAACTCTCTGACACTCTCAGACACTCACTAACACACTCTGACACTCTCTGACACTCACTATCACTCACTGACACTCTCTGACACTCTCTGACACTCTCTATCACGCTCTATCACTCTCTGACACTCTCTGACACTCTCCGACACTCTCCGACACTCTCTGACACTCTCTGACACTCTCTGACACTCTCTATCACTAACGATCACTCTCTGACCCTCTCTGACCATCTCTGACACTCTCTGACACTATCTTTCACTCTCTGACACTCTCTGACACTATCTGACACTCTCAGACACTCTCAGACACTCACTTTCATTCTCTGACACTCTCTGAAACTCACTATCACTCTCTGACACTCTCTGACACTGTCTGACACTCTTTGACACTTTCTATCACTCTCTGACTCTCTCTGACACTCTCTATCACTCTCTATCATTCTCTATCACTCTCTATCACTCTCTGACATTCTCAGACACTCTCTGACACTCTCAGACACTCACTATCACTCTCTGACACTCACTATCACTCACTGACACTCTCTGACACTCTCTATCACGCTCTGACACTCTCTGACACTCTCTGACACTCTCCGACACTCTCCGACACTCTCTGACACTCTCTATCACTAACGATCACTCTCTGACCCTCTCTGACACTCTCTGACACTATCTTTCACTCTCTGACACTCTTTGACACTCTCAGACACTCACTGTCACTCTCTGACACTCTCTGACACTCTCTATCACTCTCTATCACTCTCTATCACTCTCTGACACTCACTGACACTCTGACAATCGCAGACACTCTCTGACACACTCAGACACTCATTATCACTCTCTGAGACTCTCTATCTCTCTCTGACACTCTCTGACACTCTCAATCACTCTCAATCACTCTCTATCACTCTCTGTCACTCTCTGATACTCTTTGACACTCTCAACACTCACTATCACTCTCTGACATTCTTTATAACTCTCTGACACTCTTTGACACTTTCTATCACTCTCTGACACTCTCTGACACTCTCTGACAATCTCAGACACTCTCTGACACTCTCTGACACTCTCTATCACTCTCTGACACTCTCTGACACTCTCTATCACTCACTATCACTCTCTGACATTCTCTGACACTCACTATTAATCTCTGATACTCTCTGACACTCACTAACACTCCCTGACACTCTCAGACACTCACTGTCACTCTCTGACACTCTCTGACACTCTCTGACACTCTCAGAGACTCACTGTCACTCTCTGATACTCTCTGACACTCACTATCACTCTCTGACACTCTCTATCAGTCTCTGAGACTCTATGACACTCTCTGACACACTCTGACACTCACTATCACTCTCTGAAACTCTCAGAAACTCACTATCACTCTCTGACACTCTCTGACACTCAATATCACTCTCTATCACTCTCTATCACTCTCAGACACTCTCAGACACTCACTATCACTCTCTGACACTCTCTGACACTCTCTGATACTCACTATCACTCTCTGAAACTCTCTGACACTCACTATCACTCACTGACACTCTCTGAAACTCTCTGACACTCTCAGACACTCACTAACACTCTCTGACACTCTCTATCACTCACTGACACTCTCTGAAACTCTCTGACACTCTCAGACACTCACTAACACTCTCTGACACTCTCAGACACTCACTATCACTCACTGACACTCTCTGACACTCTCTGACACTCTCTATCACGCTCTATCACTCTCTGACACTCTCTGACAATCTCTGACACTCTCTGACACTCTCTATCACTAACGATCACTCTCTGACCCTCTCTGACCCTCTCTGACACTCTCTGACACTATCTATCACTCTCTGACACTCTCTGACACTATCTGACACTCTCAGACACTCTCAGACACTCACTTTCATTCTCTGACACTCTCTGAAACTCACTATGACTCTCTGACACTCTCTGACACTCTGTATAACTCTCTGACACTCTCTGACACTCTCTGACACTCTCAGACACTCACTAACACACTCTGACACTCTCTGACACTCACTATCACTCACTGACACTCTCTGACACTCTCTGACACTCTCTATCACGCTCTATCACTCTCTGACACTCTCTGACACTCTCCGACACTCTCCGACACTCTCCGACACTCTCTGACACTCTCTGACACTCTCTATCACTAACGATCACTCTCTGACCCTCTCTGACCATCTCTGACACTCTCTGACACTATCTTTCACTCTCTGACACTCTCTGACACTATCTGACACTCTCAGACACTCTCAGACACTCACTTTCATTCTCTGACACTCTCTGAAACTCACTATCACTCTCTGACACTCTCTGACACTGTCTGACACTCTTTGACACTTTCTATCACTCTCTGACTCTCTCTGACACTCTCTATCACTCTCTATCATTCTCTATCACTCTCTATCACTCTCTGACAATCTCAGACACTCTCTGACACTCTCAGACACTCACTATCACTCTCTGACACTCACTATCACTCTCTGACATTCTCTGACACTCTCTATCACTCTCTGACACTCTCGGACACTCTCTGACACTCTCTATCACTCTCTATCACTCTCTGACACTCTGACACTCTCTATCACTCTCTGACACTCTCTGACACTCTCTATCACTCTCTGACACTCTCTGACACTCTCCATCACTCGCTGACACTCTCTGACACTCTCTATCACTCACGATCACTCTCCATCACTCACAATCAATCTCCGAAAATTTCTGACACTCTCTGACACTCTCTATCACTCTCTGACTCTCTCTGACACTCTCTGATACTCACTATCACTCTCTGACACTCTCTGACACTCACTATCACTCACTGACACTCTCTGAAACTCTCTGACACTCTCAGACACTCACTAACACTCTCTGACACTCTCTGACACTCACTATCACTCACTGACACTCTCTGACACTCACTATCACACACTGACACTCTCTGACACTCTCTGACACTCTCTGACACTCTCTGACACTCTCTGACACTCTCCGACACTCTCCGACACTCTCTGACACTCACTGACACTCTCTGACACTCTCTATCACGCTCTGACACTCTCTGACACTCTCTGACACTCTCTGACACTCTCCGACACTCTCCGACACTCTCTGACACTCTCTATCACTAACGATCACTCTCTGACCCTCTCTGACACTCTCTGACACTATCTTTCACTCTCTGACACTCTTTGACACTCTCAGACACTCACTGTCACTCTCTGACACTCTCTGACACTCTCTATCACTCTCTATCACTCTCTATCACTCTCTGACACTCACTGACACTCTGACAATCGCAGACACTCTCTGACACACTCAGACACTCATTATCACTCTCTGAGACTCTCTATCTCTCTCTGACACTCTCTGACACTCTCAATCACTCTCAATCACTCTCTATCACTCTCTGTCACTCTCTGATACTCTTTGACACTCTCAGACACTCACTATCACTCTCTGACATTCTTTATAACTCTCTGACACTCTTTGACACTTTCTATCACTCTCTGACACTCTCTGACACTCTCTGACACTCTCTGACAATCTCAGACACTCTCTGACACTCTCTGACACTCTCTATCACTCTCTGACACTCTCTGACACTCTCTATCACTCACTATCACTCTCTGACATTCTCTGACACTCACTATTAATCTCTGATACTCTCTGACACTCACTAACACTCCCTGACACTCTCAGACACTCACTATCACTCTCTGACACTCTCTGACACTCTCTGACACTCTCAGAGACTCACTGTCACTCTCTGATACTCTCTGACACTCACTATCACTCTCTGACACTCTCTATCACTCTCTGAGACTCTATGACACTCTCTGACACACTCTGACACTCACTATCACTCTCTGAAACTCTCAGAAACTCACTATCACTCTCTGACACTCTCTGACACTCAATATCACTCTCTATCACTCTCTATCACTCACAGACACTCTCAGACACTCACTATCACTCTCTGACACTCTCTGACACTCTCTGATACTCACTATCACTCTCTGACACTCTCTGACACTCACTATCACTCACTGACACTCTCTGAAACTCTCTGACACTCTCAGACACTCACTAACACTCTCTGACACTCTCTATCACTCACTGACACTCTCTGAAACTCTCTGACACTCTCAGACACTCACTAACACTCTCTGACACTCTCAGACACTCACTATCACTCACTGACACTCTCTGACACTCTCTGACACTCTCTATCACGCTCTATCACTCTCTGACACTCTCTGACAATCTCTGACACTCTCTGACACTCTCTATCACTAACGATCACTCTCTGACCCTCTCTGACCCTCTCTGACACTCTCTGACACTATCTATCACTCTCTGACACTCTCTGACACTATCTGACACTCTCAGACACTCTCAGACACTCACTTTCATTCTCTGACACTCTCTGAAACTCACTATGACTCTCTGACACTCTCTGACACTCTGTATAACTCTCTGACACTCTCTGACACTCTCTGACAATCTCAGACACTCTCAGACACCCACTATCACTCTCTGATGCTCTCTGACACTCAATATCATTCTCTGACACTCTCTATCACTCTCTGACACTCTCTGACACTCACTATCACTCTCAGACATTCACTATCACCCTCTGACACTCTCTGACACTCTCTGACACTCACTGTCACTCTCTAGAACTCTCTGACACTCTCTGACTCTCTCTGACACTCTCTGACACTCTCTGACACTCTCTGACACTCTCAGACACTCTCTGACACTCACTATCACTCTCTGAAACACACCATCAATCTCTGACACTCTGTGACACTCTTGATCACTCTCTGACACTCTCTATCACTCTCTGACACTCTCTGACACTCTCAGACACTCACTATCACTCTCTGAAACTCACTATCACTCTCTGACACTCTCTGACACTCTCTGACAATCTCTGACACTCTCGATCACTCTCTGACACTCTCTATCACTCTCTATCACTGTCTGACACTCTCCGACACTCTCAGACACTCACTATCACTCTGACACTCTCTGAAACTCTGTGACACGCTCAGACGCTCACTAACAATCTCTGACACTCTCTGACACTCACTATCACTCTCTATCACTCACAATCAATCTCCGAAAATCTCTGACACTCTCTGACACTCTCTATCACTCTCTGACACTCTCTGACACTCTCTGACACTCTCTATGACTCTCTGACTCTCTCTGACACTCTCTGACACTCTCAGAAACTCTCAGACACTCTCTGACACTCTCTATCACTCTCTATCACTGTCTGACACTCTCAGACACTCTCAGACACTCACTATCACTCTGACACTCTCTGAAATTCTCTGACACGCTCAGACGCTCACTAACAATCTCTGACACTCTCTGACACTCTCTATCACTCTCTATCACTCACAATCAATCTCCGAAAATCTCTGACACTCTCTGACACTCTCTATGACTCTCTGACTCTCTCTGACACTCTCTGACACTCTCAGACACTCACTAACACTCTCTGACACTCTCTGACACTCACTATCACTCACTGACTCTCTCTGACACTCTCTAAAACGCTCTATCACTCTCTGACACTCTCTGACACTCTCCGACACTCTCTGACACTCTCTGACAATCTCTGATACTCACTATCACTCTCTGACACTCTCTGACACTCACTATCACTCACTGACACTCTCTGAAACTCTCTGACACTCTCAGACACTCACTAACACTCTCTGACACTCTCTGACACTCACTATCACTCACTGACACTCTCTGACACTCTCTATCACGCTCTGACACTCTCTGACACTCTCTGACACTCTCTGACACTCTCTATCACTAACGATCACTCTCTGACCCTCTCTGACACTCTCTGACACTATCTTTCACTCTCTGACACTCTTTGACACTCTCAGACACTCACTGTCACTCTCTGACACTCTCTGACACTCTCTATCACTCTCTATCACTCTCTATCACTCTCTGACACTCACTGACACTCTGACAATCGCAGACACTCTCTGACACACTCAGACACTCATTATCACTCTCTGAGACTCTCTATCTCTCTCTGACACTCTCTGACACCCTCAATCACTCTCAATCACTCTCTATCACTCTCTGTCACTCTCTGATACTCTTTGACACTCTCAGACACTCACTATCACTCTCTGACATTCTTTATAACTCTCTGACAATCTTTGACACTTTCTATCACTCTCTGACACTCTCTGACACTCTCTGACAATCTCAGACACTCTCTGACACTCTCTGACACTCTCTATCACTCTCTGACACTCTCTGACACTCTCTATCACTCACTATCACTCTCTGACATTCTCTGACACTCACTATTAATCTCTGATACTCTCTGACACTCACTAACACTCCCTGACACTCTCAGACACTCACTATCACTCTCTGACACTCTCTGACACTCTCTGAGACTCTATGACACTCTCTGACACACTCTGACACTCACTATCACTCTCTGAAACTCTCAGAAACTCACTATCACTCTCTGACACTCTCTGACACTCAATATCACTCTCTATCACTCTCTATCACTCTCAGACACTCTCAGACACTCACTATCACTCTCTGACACTCTCTGACACTCTCTGATACTCACTATCACTCTCTGACACTCTCTGACACTCACTATCACTCACTGACACTCTCTGAAACTCTCTGACACTCTCAGACACTCACTAACACTCTCTGACACTCTCTATCACTCACTGACACTCTCTGAAACTCTCTGACACTCTCAGACACTCACTAACACTCTCTGACACTCTCAGACACTCACTATCACTCACTGACACTCTCTGACACTCTCTGACACTCTCTATCACGCTCTATCACTCTCTGACACTCTCTGACAATCTCTGACACTCTCTGACACTCTCTATCACTAACGATCACTCTCTGACACTCTCTGACACTCTCTGACACTCTCTGACACGATCTATCACTCTCTGACACTCCATGACACTATCTGACACTCTCAGACACTCTCAGACACTCACTTTCATTCTCTGACACTCTCTGAAACTCACTATGACTCTCTGACACTCTCTGACACTCTGTATAACTCTCTGACACTCTCTGACACTCTCTGACAATCTCAGACACTCTCAGACACCCACTATCACTCTCTGATACTCTCTGACACTCAATATCATTCTCTGACACTCTCTATCACTCTCTGACACTCTCTGACACTCACTATCACTCTCAGACATTCACTATCACCCTCTGACACTCTCTGACACTCTCTGACACTCACTGTCACTCTCTAGAACTCTCTGACACTCTCTGACTCTCTCTGACACTCTCTGACACTCTCTGACACTCTCAGACACTCTCTGACACTCACTATCACTCTCTGAAACACACCATCACTCTCTGACACTCTCTGACACTCTTGATCACTCTCTGACACTCTCTATCACTCTCTGACACTCTCTGACACTCTCAGACACTCACTATCACACTCTGAAACTCACTATCACTCTCAGAGACTCACTGTCACTCTCTGATACTCTCTGACACTCACTATCACTCTCTGACACTCTCTATCACTCTCTGAGACTCTATGACACTCTCTGACACACTCTGACACTCACTATCACTCTCTGAAACTCTCAGAAACTCACTATCACTCTCTGACACTCTCTGACACTCAATATCACTCTCTATCACTCTCTATCACTCTCAGACACTCTCAGACACTCACTATCACTCTCTGACACTCTCTGACACTCTCTGATACTCACTATCACTCTCTGAAACTCTCTGACACTCACTATCACTCACTGACACTCTCTGAAACTCTCTGACACTCTCAGACACTCACTAACACTCTCTGACACTCTCTATCACTCACTGACACTCTCTGAAACTCTCTGACACTCTCAGACACTCACTAACACTCTCTGACACTCTCAGACACTCACTATCACTCACTGACACTCTCTGACACTCTCTGACACTCTCTATCACGCTCTATCACTCTCTGACACTCTCTGACAATCTCTGACACTCTCTGACACTCTCTATCACTAACGATCACTCTCTGACCCTCTCTGACCCTCTCTGACACTCTCTGACACTATCTATCACTCTCTGACACTCTCTGACACTATCTGACACTCTCAGACACTCTCAGACACTCACTTTCATTCTCTGACACTCTCTGAAACTCACTATGACTCTCTGACACTCTCTGACACTCTGTATAACTCTCTGACACTCTCTGACACTCTCTGACACTCTCAGACACTCACTAACACACTCTGACACTCTCTGACACTCACTATCACTCACTGACACTCTCTGACACTCTCTGACACTCTCTATCACGCTCTATCACTCTCTGACACTCTCTGACACTCTCCGACACTCTCCGACACTCTCCGACACTCTCTGACACTCTCTGACACTCTCTATCACTAACGATCACTCTCTGACCCTCTCTGACCATCTCTGACACTCTCTGACACTATCTTTCACTCTCTGACACTCTCTGACACTATCTGACACTCTCAGACACTCTCAGACACTCACTTTCATTCTCTGACACTCTCTGAAACTCACTATCACTCTCTGACACTCTCTGACACTGTCTGACACTCTTTGACACTTTCTATCACTCTCTGACTCTCTCTGACACTCTCTATCACTCTCTATCATTCTCTATCACTCTCTATCACTCTCTGACAATCTCAGACACTCTCTGACACTCTCAGACACTCACTATCACTCTCTGACACTCACTATCACTCTCTGACATTCTCTGACACTCTCTATCACTCTCTGACACTCTCGGACACTCTCTGACACTCTCTATCACTCTCTATCACTCTCTGACACTCTGACACTCTCTATCACTCTCTGACACTCTCTGACACTCTCTATCACTCTCTGACACTCTCTGACACTCTCCATCACTCGCTGACACTCTCTGACACTCTCTATCACTCACGATCACTCTCCATCACTCACAATCAATCTCCGAAAATTTCTGACACTCTCTGACACTCTCTATCACTCTCTGACTCTCTCTGACACTCTCTGATACTCACTATCACTCTCTGACACTCTCTGACACTCACTATCACTCACTGACACTCTCTGAAACTCTCTGACACTCTCAGACACTCACTAACACTCTCTGACACTCTCTGACACTCACTATCACTCACTGACACTCTCTGACACTCACTATCACACACTGACACTCTCTGACACTCTCTGACACTCTCTGACACTCTCTGACACTCTCTGACACTCTCCGACACTCTCCGACACTCTCTGACACTCACTGACACTCTCTGACACTCTCTATCACGCTCTGACACTCTCTGACACTCTCTGACACTCTCTGACACTCTCCGACACTCTCCGACACTCTCTGACACTCTCTATCACTAACGATCACTCTCTGACCCTCTCTGACACTCTCTGACACTATCTTTCACTCTCTGACACTCTTTGACACTCTCAGACACTCACTGTCACTCTCTGACACTCTCTGACACTCTCTATCACTCTCTATCACTCTCTATCACTCTCTGACACTCACTGACACTCTGACAATCGCAGACACTCTCTGACACACTCAGACACTCATTATCACTCTCTGAGACTCTCTATCTCTCTCTGACACTCTCTGACACTCTCAATCACTCTCAATCACTCTCTATCACTCTCTGTCACTCTCTGATACTCTTTGACACTCTCAGACACTCACTATCACTCTCTGACATTCTTTATAACTCTCTGACACTCTTTGACACTTTCTATCACTCTCTGACACTCTCTGACACTCTCTGACAATCTCAGACACTCTCTGACACTCTCTGACACTCTCTATCACTCTCTGACACTCTCTGACACTCTCTATCACTCACTATCACTCTCTGACATTCTCTGACACTCACTATTAATCTCTGATACTCTCTGACACTCACTAACACTCCCTGACACTCTCAGACACTCACTATCACTCTCTGACACTCTCTGACACTCTCTGACACTCTCAGAGACTCACTGTCACTCTCTGATACTCTCTGACACTCACTATCACTCTCTGACACTCTCTATCACTCTCTGAGACTCTATGACACTCTCTGACACACTCTGACACTCACTATCACTCTCTGAAACTCTCAGAAACTCACTATCACTCTCTGACACTCTCTGACACTCAATATCACTCTCTATCACTCTCTATCACTCACAGACACTCTCAGACACTCACTATCACTCTCTGACACTCTCTGACACTCTCTGATACTCACTATCACTCTCTGACACTCTCTGACACTCACTATCACTCACTGACACTCTCTGAAACTCTCTGACACTCTCAGACACTCACTAACACTCTCTGACACTCTCTATCACTCACTGACACTCTCTGAAACTCTCTGACACTCTCAGACACTCACTAACACTCTCTGACACTCTCAGACACTCACTATCACTCACTGACACTCTCTGACACTCTCTGACACTCTCTATCACGCTCTATCACTCTCTGACACTCTCTGACAATCTCTGACACTCTCTGACACTCTCTATCACTAACGATCACTCTCTGACCCTCTCTGACCCTCTCTGACACTCTCTGACACTATCTATCACTCTCTGACACTCTCTGACACTATCTGACACTCTCAGACACTCTCAGACACTCACTTTCATTCTCTGACACTCTCTGAAACTCACTATGACTCTCTGACACTCTCTGACACTCTGTATAACTCTCTGACACTCTCTGACACTCTCTGACAATCTCAGACACTCTCAGACACCCACTATCACTCTCTGATACTCTCTGACACTCAATATCATTCTCTGACACTCTCTATCACTCTCTGACACTCTCTGACACTCACTATCACTCTCAGACATTCACTATCACCCTCTGACACTCTCTGACACTCTCTGACACTCACTGTCACTCTCTAGAACTCTCTGACACTCTCTGACTCTCTCTGACACTCTCTGACACTCTCTGACACTCTCTGACACTCTCAGACACTCTCTGACACTCACTATCACTCTCTGAAACACACCATCAATCTCTGACACTCTGTGACACTCTTGATCACTCTCTGACACTCTCTATCACTCTCTGACACTCTCTGACACTCTCAGACACTCACTATCACTCTCTGAAACTCACTATCACTCTCTGACACTCTCTGACACTCTCTGACAATCTCTGACACTCTCGATCACTCTCTGACACTCTCTATCACTCTCTATCACTGTCTGACACTCTCCGACACTCTCAGACACTCACTATCACTCTGACACTCTCTGAAACTCTGTGACACGCTCAGACGCTCACTAACAATCTCTGACACTCTCTGACACTCACTATCACTCTCTATCACTCACAATCAATCTCCGAAAATCTCTGACACTCTCTGACACTCTCTATCACTCTCTGACACTCTCTGACACTCTCTGACACTCTCTATGACTCTCTGACTCTCTCTGACACTCTCTGACACTCTCAGAAACTCTCAGACACTCTCTGACACTCTCTATCACTCTCTATCACTGTCTGACACTCTCAGACACTCTCAGACACTCACTATCACTCTGACACTCTCTGAAATTCTCTGACACGCTCAGACGCTCACTAACAATCTCTGACACTCTCTGACACTCTCTATCACTCTCTATCACTCACAATCAATCTCCGAAAATCTCTGACACTCTCTGACACTCTCTATGACTCTCTGACTCTCTCTGACACTCTCTGACACTCTCAGACACTCACTAACACTCTCTGACACTCTCTGACACTCACTATCACTCACTGACTCTCTCTGACACTCTCTAAAACGCTCTATCACTCTCTGACACTCTCTGACACTCTCCGACACTCTCTGACACTCTCTGACAATCTCTGATACTCACTATCACTCTCTGACACTCTCTGACACTCACTATCACTCACTGACACTCTCTGAAACTCTCTGACACTCTCAGACACTCACTAACACTCTCTGACACTCTCTGACACTCACTATCACTCACTGACACTCTCTGACACTCTCTATCACGCTCTGACACTCTCTGACACTCTCTGACACTCTCTGACACTCTCTATCACTAACGATCACTCTCTGACCCTCTCTGACACTCTCTGACACTATCTTTCACTCTCTGACACTCTTTGACACTCTCAGACACTCACTGTCACTCTCTGACACTCTCTGACACTCTCTATCACTCTCTATCACTCTCTATCACTCTCTGACACTCACTGACACTCTGACAATCGCAGACACTCTCTGACACACTCAGACACTCATTATCACTCTCTGAGACTCTCTATCTCTCTCTGACACTCTCTGACACCCTCAATCACTCTCAATCACTCTCTATCACTCTCTGTCACTCTCTGATACTCTTTGACACTCTCAGACACTCACTATCACTCTCTGACATTCTTTATAACTCTCTGACAATCTTTGACACTTTCTATCACTCTCTGACACTCTCTGACACTCTCTGACAATCTCAGACACTCTCTGACACTCTCTGACACTCTCTATCACTCTCTGACACTCTCTGACACTCTCTATCACTCACTATCACTCTCTGACATTCTCTGACACTCACTATTAATCTCTGATACTCTCTGACACTCACTAACACTCCCTGACACTCTCAGACACTCACTATCACTCTCTGACACTCTCTGACACTCTCTGAGACTCTATGACACTCTCTGACACACTCTGACACTCACTATCACTCTCTGAAACTCTCAGAAACTCACTATCACTCTCTGACACTCTCTGACACTCAATATCACTCTCTATCACTCTCTATCACTCTCAGACACTCTCAGACACTCACTATCACTCTCTGACACTCTCTGACACTCTCTGATACTCACTATCACTCTCTGACACTCTCTGACACTCACTATCACTCACTGACACTCTCTGAAACTCTCTGACACTCTCAGACACTCACTAACACTCTCTGACACTCTCTATCACTCACTGACACTCTCTGAAACTCTCTGACACTCTCAGACACTCACTAACACTCTCTGACACTCTCAGACACTCACTATCACTCACTGACACTCTCTGACACTCTCTGACACTCTCTATCACGCTCTATCACTCTCTGACACTCTCTGACAATCTCTGACACTCTCTGACACTCTCTATCACTAACGATCACTCTCTGACACTCTCTGACACTCTCTGACACTCTCTGACACGATCTATCACTCTCTGACACTCCATGACACTATCTGACACTCTCAGACACTCTCAGACACTCACTTTCATTCTCTGACACTCTCTGAAACTCACTATGACTCTCTGACACTCTCTGACACTCTGTATAACTCTCTGACACTCTCTGACACTCTCTGACAATCTCAGACACTCTCAGACACCCACTATCACTCTCTGATACTCTCTGACACTCAATATCATTCTCTGACACTCTCTATCACTCTCTGACACTCTCTGACACTCACTATCACTCTCAGACATTCACTATCACCCTCTGACACTCTCTGACACTCTCTGACACTCACTGTCACTCTCTAGAACTCTCTGACACTCTCTGACTCTCTCTGACACTCTCTGACACTCTCTGACACTCTCAGACACTCTCTGACACTCACTATCACTCTCTGAAACACACCATCACTCTCTGACACTCTCTGACACTCTTGATCACTCTCTGACACTCTCTATCACTCTCTGACACTCTCTGACACTCTCAGACACTCACTATCACACTCTGAAACTCACTATCACTCTCTGACACTCTCTGACACTCTCTGACAATCTCTGACACTCTCGATCACTCTCTGACACTCTCTATCACTCTCTATCACTGTCTGACACTCTCCGACACTCTCAGACACTCACTATCACTCTGACACTCTCTGAAACTCTGTGACACGCTCAGACGCTCACTAACAATCTCTGACACTCTCTGACACTCACTATCACTCTCTATCACTCACAATCAATCTCCGAAAATCTCTGACACTCTCTGACACTCTCTATCACTCTCTGACACTCTCTGACACTCTCTGACACTCTCTATGACTCTCTGACTCTCTCTGACACTCTCTGACACTCTCAGAAACTCTCAGACACTCTCTGACACTCTCTATCACTCTCTATCACTGTCTGACACTCTCAGACACTCTCAGACAATCACTATCACTCTGACACTCTCTGAAACTCTCTGACACGCTCAGACGCTCACTAACAATCTCTGACACTCTCTGACACTCTCTATCACTCTCTATCACTCACAATCAATCTCCGAAAATCTCTGACACTCTCTGACACTCTCTATGACTCTCTGACTCTCTCTGACACTCTCTGACACTCTCAGACACTCACTAACACTCTCTGACACTCTCTGACACTCACTATCACTCACTGACACTCTCTGACACTCTCTAAAACGCTCTATCACTCTCTGACACTCTCTGACACTCTCCGACACTCTCCGACACTCTCTGACACTCTCTGACACTCTCTATCACTAACGATCACTCTCTGACCCTCTCTGACCCTCTCTGACACTCTCTGACACTATCTTTCACTCTCTGACACTCTCTGACACTATCTGACACTCTCAGACACTCTCAGACACTCACTTTCATTCTCTGACACTCTCTGAAACTCACTATCACTCTCTGACACTCTCTGACACTCTGTATAACTCTCTGACACTCTCTGATACTCTCTGATACTCTCTGACACTCACTATCACTCTCTGACACTCTCTATCACTCTCTGAGACTCTATGACACTCTCTGACACACTCTGACACTCACTATCACTCTCTGACACTCTCAGAAACTCACTATCACTCTCTGACACTCTCTGACACTCAATATCACTCTCTATCACTCTCTATCACTCTCAGACACTCTCAGACACTCTCAGACACTCACTATCACTCTCTGACACTCTCTGACACTCTCTGATACTCACTATCACTCTCTGACACTCTCTGACACTCACTATCACTCACTGACACTCTCTGAAACTCTCTGACACTCTCAGACACTCACTAACACACTCTGACACTCTCTGACACTCACTATCACTCACTGACACTCTCTGACACTCTCTGACACTCTCTATCACGCTCTATCACTCTCTGACACTCTCTGACACTCTCTGACACTCTCCGACACTCTCCGACACTCTCCGACACTCTCTGACACTCTCTGACACTCTCTATCACTAACGATCACTCTCTGACCCTCTCTGACCATCTCTGACACTCTCTGACACTATCTTTCACTCTCTGACACTCTCTGACACTATCTGACACTCTCAGACACTCTCAGACACTCACTTTCATTCTCTGACACTCTCTGAAACTCACTATCACTCTCTGACACTCTCTGACACTGTCTGACAATCTTTGACACTTTCTATCACTCTCTGACTCTCTCTGACACTCTCTATCACTCTCTATCATTCTCTATCACTCTCTATCACTCTCTGACAATCTCAGACACTCTCTGACACTCTCAGACACTCACTATCACTCTCTGACACTCACTATCACTCTCTGACATTCTCTGACACTCTCTATCACTCTCTGACACTCTCGGACACTCTCTGACACTCTCTATCACTCTCTATCACTCTCTGACACTCTGACACTCTCTATCACTCTCTGACACTCTCTGACACTCTCTATCACTCTCTGACACTCTCTGACACTCTCCATCACTCGCTGACACTCTCTGACACTCTCTATCACTCACGATCACTCTCCATCACTCACAATCAATCTCCGAAAATTTCTGACACTCTCTGACACTCTCTATCACTCTCTGACTCTCTCTGACACTCTCTGATACTCACTATCACTCTCTGACACTCTCTGACACTCACTATCACTCACTGACACTCTCTGAAACTCTCTGACACTCTCAGACACTCACTAACACTCTCTGACACTCTCTGACACTCACTATCACTCACTGACACTCTCTGACACTCTCTGACACTCTCTATCACGCTCTGACACTCTCTGACACTCTCTGACACTCTCTGACACTCTCCGACACTCTCCGACACTCTCTGACACTCTCTATCACTAACGATCACTCTCTGACCCTCTCTGACACTCTCTGACACTATCTTTCACTCTCTGACACTCTCTGACACTATCTGACACTCTCAGACACTCTCAGACACTGACTTTCATTCTCTGACACTCTCTGAAACTCACTATCACTCTCTGACACTCTCTGACACTCTGTATAACTCTCTGACACTCTCTGACAATCTCAGACACTCTCAGACACTCACTATCACTCTCTGATACTCTCTGACACTCAATATCATTCCCTGACACTCTCTATCACTCTCTGACACTCTCAGACACTTTCTCACACTCTCTGACACTCTCTGACACTCTCTGACACTCACTATCACTCTCAGACATTCACTATCACCCTCTGACACTCTCTGACACTCTCTGACACTCACTGTCACTCTCTGACACTCTCTGACACTCTCAGACACTCTCAGACACTCACTATCACTCTCTGAAACACACCATCACTCTCTGACACTCTCTGACACACTCGATCACTCTCTGACACTCTCTATCGCTCTCTGACACGCTCTGACACTCTCAGGCACTCACTATCACTCTCTGAAACTCACTATCACTCTCTGACACACTCTGACACTCTCTGACACTCTCGATCACTCTCTGACACTCTCTGATAGTCTCTGACAGTCACTATCACTCTCTATCACTCTCTGACACTCTCTGACACTCCCTATCACTCTCCGTCACTCTATCACCCTCTATCACCCTCTATCACCCTCTATCACTCTCTGACACTCTCTGACACTCTCTGACAATTTCAGACACTCTCAGACACTCTCTGACACTCACTATCACACTCTGAAACTCTCTGACACTCTCTGACACTCCCTATCACTCTCTGACACTCTCTATCACCCTCTACAATCTCTGACACTCTCTGACACTCTATGACACTCTCAGACACTCTCAGACACTCACTATCACTCTCTGACACTCTCTGCCACTCTATGACACTCTCTGACACTCACTATCACTCTCTGACACTCTCTGAGACTTACTATCACTTTCTGACACTATCTGACACTCTCTATCACTCTGTGACACTCTCTGACACTCTCAGACACCCACTATCACTCTCTGACACTCTCTGCCACTCTATGACACTCTCTGACACTCACTATCACTCTCTGACAATCTCAGACACTTACTATCACTCTCTGACACTATCTGACACTCTCTATCACTCTGTGACACTCTCTGAAACTCACTATGACTCTCTGACACTCTCTGACACTCTCTGTCACTCTCTGACACTCTCTGACACTCACTATCACTCTCTGACACTCTCTGACACTCTCTGACACTCTCAGACACTCTCTATCACTCCCTGACACTCTCTGACACTCTCAGACACTCTCGGGCACTCACTATCACTCTATGACACTCTCTATCACTGTCTGACACTCTTTGACACTTTCTATCACTCTCTGACTCTCTCTGACACTCTCTATCACTCTCTATCATTCTCTATCACTCTCTATCACTCTCTGACAATCTCAGACACTCTCTGACACTCTCAGACACTCACTATCACTCTCTGACACTCACTATCACTCTCTGACATTCTCTGACACTCTCTATCACACTCTATTACTCTCTGACACTTTCTGACACTCTCTGACACTCTCGGACACGCACTATCACTCTCTGGCACTCACTATCACTGTCTGACACACTTTGACACTTTCTATCATTATCTGACACTCTCTGACACTCTCAGACTCTCACAATCACTCTCTGACACTCTCAGACACTCACAATCACTCTCTGACACTCTCTATCACTCTCTGACACTCTCTGACACTATCTATCACTCTCTGAAACTCTCTGACAATCTCAGACACTCTCTGACACACTCAGACACTCACCATCACTCTCTGACACTCTCTATCTCTCTCTGACACTCTCTGACACTCTCAATCACTCTCTATCACTCTCTAAACCTCTCTGACATTCTCTGACACTCTCTGACACTCTCTATCACTCTCTATCACTCTCTATCACTCTCTGACACTCACTGACACTCTGACAATCGCAGACACTCTCTGACACACTCAGACACTCATTATCACTCTCTGAGACTCTCTATCTCTCTCTGACACTCTCTGACACTCTCAATCACTCTCAATCACTCTCTATCACTCTCTGTCACTCTCTGATACTCTTTGACACTCTCAGACACTCACTATCACTCTCTGACATTCTTTATAACTCTCTGACACTCTTTGACACTTTCTATCACTCTCTGACACTCTCTGACACTCTCTGACAATCTCAGACACTCTCTGACACTCTCTGACACTCTCTATCACTCTCTGACACTCTCTGACACTCTCTATCACTCACTATCACTCTCTGACATTCTCTGACACTCACTATTAATCTCTGATACTCTCTGACACTCACTAACACTCCCTGACACTCTCAGACACTCACTATCACTCTCTGACACTCTCTGACACTCTCTGACACTCTCAGAGACTCAATGTCACTCTCTGATACTCTCTGACACTCACTATCACTCTCTGACACTCTCTATCACTCTCTGAGACTCTATGACACTCTCTGACACACTCTGACACTCACTATCACTCTCTGAAACTCTCAGAAACTCACTATCACTGTCTGACACTCTCTGACACTCAATATCACTCTCTATCACTCTCTATCACTCTCAGACACTCACTATCACTCTCTGTCACTCTCTGACACTCTCTGATACTCACTATCACTCTCTGACACTCTCTGACACTCACTATCACTCACTGACACTCTCTGAAACTCTCTGACACTCTCAGACACTCACTAACACTCTCTGGCACTCTTTATCACTCACTGACACTCTCTGAAACTCTCTGACACTCTCAGACACTCACTAACACTCTCTGACACTCTCAGACACTCACTATCACTCACTGACACTCTCTGACACTCTCTGACACTCTCTATCACGCTCTATCACTCTCTGACACTCTCTGACAATCTCTGACACTCTCTGACACTCTCCGACACTCTCCGACACTCTCTGACACTCTCTGACACTCTCTGACACTCACTAACACTCTCTGACACTCTCAGACACTCACTATCACTCACTGACACTCTCTGACACTCTCTGACACTCTCTATCACGCTCTATCACTCTCTGACACTCTCTGACAATCTCTGACACTCTCTGACACTCTCCGACACTCTCCGACACTCTCTGACACTCTCTATCACTAACGATCACTCTCTGACCCTCTCTGACCCTCTCTGACACTCTCTGACACTATCTATCACTCTCTGACACTCTCTGACACTATCTGACACTCTCAGACACTCTCAGACACTCACTTTCATTCTCTGACACTCTCTGAAAATCACTATGACTCTCTGACACTCTCTGACACTCTGTATAACTCTCTGACACTCTCTGACACTCTCTGACAATCTCAGTCACTCTCAGACACTCACTATCAGTCTCTGATACTCTCTGACACTCAATATCATTCTCTGACACTCTCTATCACTCTCTGACACTCTCTGACACTCACTATCACTCTCAGACATTCACTATCACCCTCTGACACTCTCTGACACTCTCTGACACTCACTGTCACTCTCTAGAACTCTCTGACACTCTCTGACTCTCTCTGACACTCTCTGACACTCTCTGACACTCTCTGACACTCTCAGACACTCTCTGACACTCACTATCACTCTCTGAAACACACCATCAATCTCTGACACTCTCTGACACTCTTGATCACTCTCTGACACTCTCTATCACTCTCTGACACTCACTGACACTCTCAGACACTCACTATCACACTCTGAAACTCACTATCACTCTCTGACACTCTCTGACACTCTCTGACAATCTCTGACACTCTCGATCACTCTCTGACACTCTCTATCACTCTCTATCACTGTCTGACACTCTCCGACACTCTCAGACACTCACTATCACTCTGACACTCTCTGAAACTCTGTGACATGCTCAGACGCTCACGAACAATCTCTGACACTCTCTGACACTCACTATCACTCTCTATCACTCACAATCAATCTCCGAAAATCTCTGACACTCTCTGACACTCTCTATCACTCTCTGACACTCTCTGACACTCTCTGACACTCTCTATGACTCTCTGACTCTCTCTGACACTCTCTGACACTCTCAGAAACTCTCAGACACTCTCTGACACTCTCTATCACTCTCTATCACTGTCTGACACTCTCAGACACTCTCAGACACTCACTATCACTCTGACACTCTCTGAAACTCTCTGACACGCTCAGACGCTCACTAACAATCTCTGACACTCTCTGACACTCTCTATCACTCTCTATCACTCACAATCAATCTCCGAAAATCTCTGACACTCTCTGACACTCTCTGTGACTCTCTGACTCTCTCTGACACTCTCTGACACTCTCAGACACTCTCAGACACGTTCCGATAGTCTCTGACAGTCACGATCACTCTCTATCACTCTCTGACACTCTCAGACACTCTCAGACACTCACGATCACTCTCTGACACTCTCAGACACACACGAACAATCTCTGACACTCACTATCACTCACTGACACTCTGAGACACTCTCTGACACTCTCTATCACTCTATGACACTCTCTGACACTCTCAGACACTCTCAGACACTCACTATCACTCTCTGACTCTCTCTATCACTCTCTGCCAATCTCTGACACTCTCTGACACTCTCTATCACTCTCTGACACTCTCTGACACTCTCTGACACTCTCTATCACTCTCTAACACTCTCTGATACTCTCTATGACTCTCTGACTCTCTCTGACACTCTCTGACACTCTCAGACACTCTCAGACACTCTCTGATAGTCTCTGACAGTCACTATCACTCTCTACCACTCTCTGACACTCTCTGACACTCACTATCACTCTCTGACACTCTCTGACACTCATTAACACCCTCTATCACCCTCTATCACTCTCTGACACTCTCTGACACTCTCAGACACTCTCAGACACTCACTATCACTCTCTGACACTCTCTGACACTCTCTGACACCTCAGACACTCACTAACAATCTCTGACACTCACTATCACTCACTGACACTCTCAGACACTCTCTGACACTCTCTACCACTCTCTGACACTCTCTGACACTCACTATCACTCACTGACACTCTCAGACACTCACTATCACTCTCTGACACTCTCTGACACTCTGTATACCTCTATGACACTCTCTGACACTCTCTGACAATCTCAGACACTCTCAGACACTCACTATCACTCTCTGATACTCTCTGACACTCAATATCATTCTCTGACACTCTCTATCACTCTCTGACACTCTCAGACACTCTCTGACACTTACTGACACTCTCTGACACTCACTATCACTCTCAGACACTCACTATCACTCCCTGACACTCTCTGACACTCACTGTCACTCTCTAGAACTCTCTGACACTCTCTGACTCTCTCTGACACTCTCTGACACTCTCTGACACTCTCAGACACTCTCAGACATTCTCAGACACTCACTATCGCTCTCTGAAACACACCATCACTCTCTGACACTCTCTGACACTCTCGATCACTCTCTGAGACTCTCTATCACTCTCTGACACTCTCTGACACTCTCAGACACTCACTATCACTCTCTGACACTCTCTGACACTCACTATCACCCTCTATCACCCTCTATCACTCTCTGACACTCTCAGACACTCTCAGACACTCACGATCACTCTCTGACACTCTCTGACACTCTCTGACACTCTCTGACACTCTCAGACACACACGAACAATCTCTGACACTCACTATCACTCACTGACACTCTGAGACACTCTCTGACACTCTCTATCACTCTATGACACTCTCTGACACTCTCAGACACTCTCAGACACTCACTATCACTCTCTGACTCTCTCTATCACTCTCTGCCAATCTCTGACACTCTCTGACACTCTCTATCACTCTCTGACACTCTCTGACACTCTCTATCACTCTCTGACACTCTCTGACACTCTCTATGACTCTCTGACTCTCTCTGACACTCTCTGACACTCTCAGACACTCTCAGACACTCTCTGATAGTCTCTGACAGTCACTATCACTCTCTATCACTCTCTGACACTCTCTGACACTCACTATCACTCTCTGACACTCTCTGACACTCATTAACACCCTCTATCACCCTCTATCACTCTCTGACACTCTCTGACACTCTCAGACACTCTCAGACACTCACTATCACTCTCTGACACTCTCTGACACTCTCTGACACCTCAGACACTCACTAACAATCTCTGACACTCACTATCACTCACTGACACTCTCAGACACTCTCTGACACTCTCTACCACTCTCTGACACTCTCTGACACTCACTATCACTCACTGACACTCTCAGACACTCACTATCACTCTCTGACACACTCTGACACTCTGTATAACTCTATGACACTCTCTGACACTCTCTGACAATCTCAGACACTCTCAGACACTCACTATCACTCTCTGATACTCTCTGACACTCAATATCATTCTCTGACACTCTCTATCACTCTCTGACACTCTCAGACACTCTCTGACACTTACTGACACTCTCTGACACTCACTATCACTCTCAGACACTCACTATCACTCCCTGACACTCTCTGACACTCACTGTCACTCTCTAGAACTCTCTGACACTCTCTGACTCTCTCTGACACTCTCTGACACTCTCTGACACTCTCAGACACTCTCAGACACTCTCAGACACTCACTATCGCTCTCTGAAACACACCATCACTCTCTGACACTCTCTGACACTCTCGATCACTCTCTGACACTCTCTATCACTCTCTGACACTCTCTGACACTCTCAGACACTCACTATCACTCTCTGAAACTCTCTATCACTCTCTGACACTCTCTGACACTCTCTGACACTCTCTGACACTCTCGATCACTCTCTGACACTCTCTATCACTCTCTATCACTGTCTGACACTCTCAGACACTCACTGTCACTCTGACACTCTCTGAAACTCTCTGACACGCTCAGACGCTCACTAACAATCTCTGACACTCTCTGACACTCACTATCACTCTCTATCACTCACAATCAATCTCCGAAAATCTCTGACACTCTCTGACACTCTCTATCACTCTCTGACACTCTCTGACACTCTCTGACACTCTCTATGACTCTATGACTCTCTCTGACACTCTCTGACACTGTCAGACACTCTCTGATAGTCTCTGACAGTCACTATCACTCTCTATCACTCTCTGACACTCTCTGACACTCACTATCACTCTCCGACACTCTCTGACACTCACTATCACCCTCTAACACCCACTATCACTCTCTGACACTCTCTGACACTTTCTGACACTCTCAGACACTCTCAGACACTCACTATCACTCTCTGACAATCTCTGACTCTCTCTGACACTCTCAGACACTCACTAACAATCTCTGACACTCACTATCACTCACTGACACTCTCAGACACTCTCTGACACTCTCTATCACTCTCTGACACTCTCTGACACTCTCTGACAATCTCTATCACTCTCTATCACTCTCTGACACTCTCTGATACTCTCTGACACTCGCAGACACCCACTATCACTCTCTGACACTCTCTGACACTCACTGTCACTCTCTGACACTCTCTGACACTCTCTGACACTCTCTCTCACTCTCTGACACTCTCGGACACTCTCTGACTCTCTCTATCACTCTCTGTCACTCTCTGACACTCTCTGACACCCTCAGACACTCACCATCACATTCTGACACTCTCTGAAACTCTCTGACACTCTCAGACACTCACTAACACTCTCTGACACTCTCAGACACTCACTAACACTCTCTGACACTCTCTGACACTCACTATCACTCACTGACACTCTCTGACACTCTCTATCACGCTCTATCACTCTCTGACACTCTCTGACACTCTCAGACACTCTCTGACACTCTCTGAAACTCTCTGACACTCTCTATCAATAACGTTCACTCTCTGAACATCTCTGACACTCTCTGACACTATCTATCACTCTCTGACACTCTCAGACACTCTCTTACTCTCTCTGACACTCACTATCACTCTCTGTCACTCTCTGACACGATGTGACACTCTCAGACACTCTCAGACACTCACTTTCACTCTCTGACACTCAGAAACTCACTATCACTCTCTGACACTCTCTGACACTCCGTATAACTCTCTGACACTCTGTTTAACTCTCTGACACTCTCTCACACTCTCTGAAACTCTCTGCCAATCTCAGACACTCTCAGACACTCACTATCACTCTCTGATACACTCTGACACTCAATATCACTCTCTGACAGTCTCAGACACTCTCTGACACTCTCTGACACTCTCTGACACTCACTATCACTCTCTGACACTCTCAGACACTCACTTTCACTCTCTGACACTCTCTGACACTCACTGTCACTCTCTAGAACTCTGAGACACTCTCAGACACTCTCAGACACTCTCAGTCACTCACTATCACTCTCTGAAAGACACTATCAATCTCTGACACACTCTGACACTCTCGATCACTCTCTGACACTCTCTGAAACTCTCTATCACTCTCGCACACTCTCTGACACTCTCAGACACTCACTATCACTCTCTGAAACTCACTCTCACTCTCTGACACTCTCAGACACTCTCTGACACTCTCGATCACTCTCGATCACTCTCTGAAACTCTCTATCTCTCTCTATCACTCTCTGACACTCTCTGACACTCTCAGACACTCTCTGACACTCTCTATCACTCTCTGACACTCTCGGACACTCTCTGACACTCTCTATCACTCTCTATCACTCTCTGACACTCTCGGACACTCTCTGATACTCACTATCACCCTCTATCAACCTCTATCACTCTCTGACACTCTCTGACACTCTCTGACGCTCTCAGACACTCTCAGACACTCACTAACAATCTCTGACACTCACTATCACTCACTGACAATCTCAGACACTCTCTGACACTCTCTATCACTCTCTGAAAATCTCTGACAGTCACTATCACTCTCTGCCACTCTCTGACACTCCATGACACTCTCTGACACTTACTATCACTCTCTGACATTATCTGACTCTCACTGACACTCTCTATCACTCTGTGACACTCTCTGACGCTCACTATCACTCTCTGACACTCTCTGACACTCTCTATCACTCTCTGACACTCTCTGACACACTCTGACACTCTCTATCACTCACTATCACTCTCTGCCAATCTCTGACACTCACTATCACTCTCTGATACTCTCTGATACTCTCTGACACTCTCTGACACTCTCAGACACTCTCTGACACTCTCTATCACTCTCTGACACTATGTGACACTCTCAGACACTCTCAGACACTCACTTTCACTCTCTGACACTATGTGACACTCTCAGACACTCTCAGACACTCACTTTCACTCTCTGACACTCTCTGAAACTCACCATCACTCTCTGACACTCTCTGACACTCCGTATAACTCTCTGACACTCTCTGACACTCACTATCACTCTCTGACTATCTCAGACACTCTCTGACACTCTCAGACACTCACTATCACTCTCTGACACTCACTATCACTCTCTGACATTCTCTGACACTCTCTATCACACTCTATTACTCTCTGACACTTTCTGACACTCTCTGACACTCTCGGACACGCACTATCACTCTCTGGCACTCACTATCACTGTCTGACACACTTTGACACTTTCTATCATTATCTGACACTCTCTGACACTCTCAGACACTCACAATCACTCTCTGACACTCTCAGACACTCACAATCACTCTCTGACACTCTCTATCACTCTCTGACACTCTCTGACACTCTCTATCACTCTCTGAAACTCTCTGACACTCTCTGACAATCTCAGACACTCTCTGACACACTCAGACACTCACCATCACTCTCTGACACTCTCTATCTCTCTCTGACACTCTCTGACACTCTCAATCACTCTCTATCACTCTCTATCACTCTCTATCACTCTCTGACACTCTCTGACACTCTTTGACACTCTCAGACACTCACTGTCACTCTCTGACACTCTCTGACACTCTCTATCACTCTCTATCACTCTCTGACACTCACTGACACTCACTGACACTCTGACAATCGCAGACACTCTCTGACACACTCAGACACTCATTATCACTCTCTGAGACTCTCTATCTCTCTCTGACACTCTCTGACACTCTCAATCACTCTCAATCACTCTCTATCACTCTCTGTCACTCTCTGATACTCTTTGACACTCTCAGACACTCACTATCACTCTCTGACATTCTCTATAACTCTCTGACACTCTTTGACACTTTCTATCACTCTCTGACACTCTCTGACACTCTCTGACAATCTCAGACACTCTCTGACACTCTCTGACACTCTCTGACACTCTCTATTACTCTCTGACACTCTCTGACACTCTCTATCACTCACTATCACTCTCTGACTTTCTCTGACACTCACTATCACTCTCTGACACTCTCTGACACTCTTTGACACTCTCAGACACTCACTGTCACTCTCTGACACTCTCTGACACTCTCTATCACTCTCTATCACTCTCTATCACTCTCTGACACTCACTGACACTCTGACAATCGCAGACACTCTCTGACACACTCAGACACTCATTATCACTCTCTGAGACTCTCTATCTCTCTCTGACACTCTCTGACACTCTCAATCACTCTCAATCACTCTCTATCACTCTCTGTCACTCTCTGATACTCTTTGACACTCTCAGACACTCACTATCACTCTCTGACATTCTCTATAACTCTCTGACACTCTTTGACACTTTCTATCACTCTCTGACACTCTCTGACACTCTCTGACAATCTCAGACACTCTCTGACACTCTCTGACACTCTCTATCACTCTCTGACACTCTCTGACACTCTCTATGACTCAATATCACTCTCTGACTTTCTCTGACACTCACTATCACTCTCTGAAACTCTCTGATACTCTCTGATACTCTCTGACACTCTCTGACACTCACTAACACTCCCTGACACTCTCAGACACTCACTATCACTCTCTGACACTCTCTGACACTCTCTGACACTCTCAGAGACTCACTGTCACTCTCTGATACTCTCTGACACTCACTATCACTCTCTGACACTCTCTATCTCTCTCTGAGACTCTATGACACTCTCTGACACACTCTGACACTCACTATCACTCTCTGACAATCTCAGAAACTCACTATCACTCTCTGACACTCTCTGACACTCAATATCACTCTCTATCACTCTCTGTCACTCTCAGACACTCTCAGACACTCTCAGACACTCACTATCACTCTCTGACACTCTCTGACACTCTCTGATACTCACTATCACTCTCTGACACTCTCTGACACTCACTATCACTCACTGACACTCTCTGAAACTCTCTGAGACTCTCAGACACTCACTAACACTCTCTGACACTCTCAGACAATCACTATCACTCACTGACAATCTCTGACACTCTCTGACACTCTCTGACACTCTCTATCACGCTCTATCACTCTCTGACACTCTCGGACACTCTCCGACACTCTCCGACACTCTCCGACACTCTCTGACACTCTCTATCACTGACGATCACTCTCTGACCCTCTCTGACCCTCTCTGACACTCTCTGACACTATCTATCACTCTCTGACACTCTCTGACACTATCTGACACTCTCAGACACTCACTTTCATTCTCTGACACTCTCTGAAACTCACTATGACTCTCTGACACTCTCGGACACTCTGTATAACTCTCTGACACTCTCTGACACTCTCTGACAATCTCAGACACTCTCAGACACTCACTATCACTCTCTGATACTCTCTGACACTCAATATCATTCTCTGACACTCTCTATCACTCTCTGACACTCTCAGACACTCTCTCACACTCTCTGACACTCTCTGACACTCTCTGACACTCACTATCACTCTCAGACATTCACTATCACCCTCTGACACTCTCTGACACTCTCTGACACTCACTGTCACTCTCTAGAACTCTCTGACACTCTCTGACTCTCTCTGACACTCTCTGACACTCTCTGACACTCTCTGACACTCTCAGACACTCTCTGACACTCACTATCACTCTCTGAAACACACCATCACTCTCTGACACTCTCTGACACTCTTGATCAGTCTTTGACACTCTCTATCACTCTCTGACACTCTCTGACTCTCTCAGACACTCACTATCACTCTCTGAAACTCATTATCACTCTCTGACACTCTCTGACACTCTCTGACACTCTCGATCACTCTCTGACACTCTCTATCACTCTCTATCACTGTCTGACACTCTCAGACACTCTCAGACACTCACTATCACTCTGTCACTCTCTGAAACTCTGTGACACGCTCAGACGCTCACTAACAATCTCTGACACTCTCTGACACTCACTATCACTCTCTATCACTCACAATCAATCTCCGAAAATCTCTGACACTCTCTGACACTCTCTATCACTCTCTGACACTCTCTGACACTCTCTGACACTCTCTATGACTCTCTGACTCTCTCTGACACTCTCTGACACTCTCAGACACTCTCAGACACTCTCTGACACTCTCTATCACTCTCTATCACTGTCTGACACTCTCAGACACTCTCAGACACTCACTATCACTCTGACACTCTCTAAAACTCTCTGACACGCTCAGACGCTCACTAACAATCTCTGACATTCTCTGACACTCACTATCACTCTCTATCACTCACAATCAATCTCCGAAAATCTCTGACACTCTCTGACACTCTCTATCACTCTCTGACACTCTCTGACACTCTCTATGACTCTCTGACTCTCTCTGACACTCTCTGACACTCTCAGACACTCTCAGACACTTTCTGATAGTCTCAGACAGTCACTATCACTCTCTATCACTCTCTGACACTCTCTGACACTCACTATCACTCTCTGACACTCTCTGACACTCACTATCACCCTCTATCACCCTCTATCACTCTCTGAGACTCTCAGACACTCTCAGACACTCACGATCACTCTCTGACACTCTCTGACACTCTCAGACACTCACGAACAATCTCTGACACTCACTATCACTCACTGACACTCTGAGACACTCTCTGACACTCTCTATCACTCTCTGACACTCTCTGACACTCTCAGACGCTCTCAGACTCACTATCACTCTCTGACTCTCTCTATCACTCTCTGCCAATCTCTGACACTCTCTGACACTCTCTATCACTCTCTGACACTCTCTGACACTCTCTATCACTCTCTGACACTCTCTGACACTCTCTGACACTCTCTATGACTCTCTGACTCTCTCTGACACTCTCTGACACTTTCAGACACTCTCAGACACTCTCTGATAGTCTCTGACAGTCACTATCACTCTCTATCACTCTCTGACACTCTCTGACACTCACTGTCACTCTCTGACACTCTCTGACACTCACTAACACCCTCTATCACCCTCTATCACTCTCTGACACTCTCTGACACTCTCTGACACTCTCAGACACTCACTATCACTCTCTGACACTCTCTGACACGCTGTATAACTCTATGACACTCTCTGACACTCTCTGACAATCTCAGACAATCTCAGACACTCACTTTCACTCTCTGACACACTCTGACACTCACTGTCACTCTCTAGAACTCTCTGACACTCTCTGACTCTCTCTGAAACTCTCTGACACTCTGAGACACTCTCAGACACTCTCAGACACTCTCAGTCACTCACTATCACTCTCTGAAAGACACTATCAATCTCTGACACTCTCTGAAACTCTCGATCACTCTCTGACACTCTCTGAAACTCTCTATCACTCTCGCACACTCTCTGACACTCTCAGACACTCACTATCACTCTCTGAAACTCACTCTCACTCTCTGACACACTGTGACACTCTCTGACACTCTCGATCACTCTCGATCACTCTCTGAAACTCTCTATATCTCTCTATCACTCTCTGACACTCTCTGACACTCTCAGACACTCTCTGACACTCTCTATCACTCTCTGACACTCTCGGACACTCTCTGACACTCTCTATCACTCTCTATCACTCTCTGACACTCTCGGACACTCTCTGACACTCACTATCGCCCTCTATCAACCTCTATCACTCTCTGACACTCTCTGACACTCTCTGACACTCTCAGACACTCTCAGACACTCACTATCAATCTCTGACACTCTCTGACACTCTCTGACACTCTCTGACACTCTCAGACACTCACCAACAATCTCTGACACGCACTATCACTCACTGACACTCTCAGACACTCTCTGACACTCTCTATCACTCTCTGAAAATCTCTGACACTCACTATCACTCTCTGACACTCTCTGCCACTCCATGACACTCTCTGACACTTACTATCACTCTCTGACATTATCTGACTCTCTCTGACACCCTCTATCACTCTGTGACACTCTCTGACGCTCACTATCACTCTCTGACACTCTCTGACACTCTCTATCACTCTCTGAAACTCTCTGACACACTCTGACACTCTCTATCACTCAATATCACTCTCTGCCAATCTCTGACACTCACTATCACTCTCTGATACTCTCTGATACTCTCTGACACTCTCTGACACTCTCTGACACTCTCAGACACTCTCTGACACTCTCTATCACTGTCTGACACTATGTGACACTCTCAGACACTCTCAGACACTCACTTTCACTCTCTGACACTCTCTGACACTCACTGTCACTCTCTAGAACTCTCTGACACTCTCTGACTCTCTCTGAAACTCTCTGACACTCTGAGACACTCTCAGACACTCTCAGACACTCTCAGTCACTCACTATCACTCTCTGAAAGACACTATCAATCTCTGACACTCTCTGAAACTCTCGATCACTCTCTGACACACTCTGAAACTCTCTATCACTCTCGCACACTCTCTGACACTCTCAGACACTCACTATCACTCTCTGAAACTCACTCTCACTCTCTGACACTCTCTGACACTCTCTGACACTCTCGATCACTCTCGATCACTCTCTGAAACTCTCTATATCTCTCTATCACTCTCTGACACTCTCTGACACTCTCAGACACTCTCTGACACTCTCTATCACTCTCTGACACTCTCGGACACTCTCTGACACTCTCTATCACTCTCTATCACTCTCTGACACTCTCGGAAACTCTCTGACACTCACTATCACCCTCTATCAACCTCTATCACTCTCTGACACTCTCTGACACTCTCTGACACTCTCAGACACTCTCAGACACTCACTATCACTCTCTGACACTCTCTGACACTCTCTGACACTCTCAGACACTCACTAACAATCTCTGACACTCACTATCACTCACTGACACTCTCAGACACTCTCTGACACTCTCTATCACTCTCTGAAAATCTCTGAAACTCACTATCACTCTCTGACACTCTCTGCCACTCCATGACACTCTCTGACACTTACTATCACTCTCTGACATTATCTGACTCTCTCTGACACCCTCTATCACTCTGTGACACTCTCTGACGCTCACTATCACTCTCTGACACTCTCTGACACTCTCTATCACTCTCTGACACTCTCTGACACACTCTGACACTCTCTATCACTCACTATCACTCTCTGCCAATCTCTGACACTCACTATCACTCTCTGATACTCTCTGATACTCTCTGACACTCTCTGACACTCTCAGACACTCTCTGACACTCTCTATCACTCTCTGACACTATGTGACACTCTCAGACACTCTCAGACACTCACTTTCACTCTCTGACACTCTCTGAAACTCACCATCACTCTCTGACACTCTCTGACACTCCGTATAACTCTCTGACACTCTCTGACACTCACTATCACTCTGTGACACTCTCAGACACTCACTATCACTCTCTGACAATATCTGACACTCACTGTCACTCTCTAGAACTCTTTGACACTCTCTGACACTCTCTGAAACTCTCTGACACTCTGAGACACTCTCTGAAACTCTCTGACACTCTGAGACACTCTCAGACACTCTCAGACCCTCACTATCACTCTCTGAAACACACTATCACACTCTGACACTCTCGATCACTCTCTGACACTCTCTGACACTCTCTATCACTTTCGGACACTCTCTGACACTCTCAGACACTCACTATCACTCTCTGAAACTCACTATCACTCTCTGACACTCTCTGACACTCTCTGACACTCTCGATCACTCTCGATCACTCTCTGCCACTCTCTATCTCTCTCTATCACTCTCTGACACTCTCTGACACTCTCAGACAATCTCTGACACTCTCTATCACTCTCTGACACTCTCGGACACTCTCTGACACTCTCTATCACTCTCTATCACTCTGTGACACTCTCTGACTCTCACTATCACTCTCTGACACTCTCTGACACTCTCTATCACTCTCTGACACTCTCTGACACTCTCTATCACTCTCTGACACTCTCTGACACTCTCTATCACTCACGATCACTCTCCATCACTCACAATCAAACTCCGAAAATTTCTGACACTCTCTGACACTCTCTATCACTCTCTGGCACTCTCTGACACTCTCTGACACTCTCTATCACTCTCTGACTCTCTCTGACACTCTCAGACACTCTCAGACACTCTCTGATAGTCTCTGACAGTCACTATCACTCTCTGACACTCTCTGACACTCACTATCACTCTCTGACACTCTCTGACAATCTCTGACACTCCCTATCACTCTCTGACACTCTCTATCACCCTCTATCACCCTCTAACACCCTCTATCACTCTCTGACACGCTCTGACACTCTCTGACACTCTCAGACACTCTCAGACACTCACTATCACTCTCTGACACTTTCAGACACTCTCTGACACTCTCTGACACTCTCAGACACTCACTAACAATCTCTGACACTCACTATCACTCACTGACACTCTCAGACACTCTCTGACACTCTCTATCACTCTCTGAAAATCTCTGACACTCACTATCACTCTATGACACTCTCTGCCACTCCATGACACTCTCTGACACTTACTATCACTCTCTGACATTATCTGACTCTCTCTGACACTCTCGATCACTCTGTTACACTCTCTGACGCTCACTATCACTCTCTGACACTCTCTGACACTCTCTATCACTCTCTGACACTCTCTGACACTCTCTGACACTCTCAGACACTCTCTGACACTCTCAGACACTCTCAGACACTCTCAGACACTCACTATCGCTCTCTGAAACACACCATCACTCTCTGACGCTCTCTGACACTCTCGATCACTCTCTGACACTCTCTATCACTCTCTGACACTCTCTGACACTCTCAGACACTCACTATCACTCTCTGAAACTCACTATCACTCTCTGACACTCTCTGACACTCTCTGACACTCTCGATCACTCTCGATCACTCTCTGAAACTCTCTATATCTCTCTATCACTCTCTGACACTCTCTGACACTCTCTATCACTCTCTGACACTCTCGGACACTCTCTGACACTCTCTATCACTCTCTATCACTCTCTGACACTCTCGGACACTCTCTGACACTCTCAGACACTCTCAGACACTCACTATCACTCTCTGACACTCTCTGACACTCTCTGACACTCTCTGACACTCTCAGACACTCTCAGACACTCACTAACAATCTCTGACACTCACTATCACTCACTGACACTCTCAGACACTCTCTGACACTCTCTATCACTCTCTGAAAATCTCTGACACTCACTATCACTCTCTGACACTCTCTGCCACTCCATGACACTCTCTGACACTTACTATCACTCTCTGACATTATCTGACTCTCTCTGACACCCTCTATCACTCTGTGACACTCTCTGACGCTCACTATCACTCTCTGACACTCTCTGACACTCTCTATCACTCTCTGACACTCTCTGACACACTCTGACACTCTCTATCACTCACTATCACTCTCTGCCAATCTCTGACACTCACTATCACTCTCTGATACTCTCTGATACTCTCTGACACTCTCTGACACTCTCAGACACTCTCTGACACTCTCTATCACTCTCTGACACTATGTGACACACTCAGACACTCTCAGACACTCACTTTCACTCTCTGACACTCTCTGAAACTCACCATCACTCTCTGACACTCTCTGACACTCCGTATAACTCTCTGACACTCTCTGACACTCACTATCACTCTGTGACACTCTCAGACACTCACTATCACTCTCTGACAATCTCTGACACTCACTGTCACTCTCTAGAACTTTTTGACACTCTCTGACACTCTCTGAAACTCTCTGACACTCTGAGACACTCTCGGAAACTCTCTGACACTCTGAGACACTCTCAGACACTCTCAGACCCTCACTATCACTCTCTGAAACACACTATCACTCTCTGACACTCTCGATCACTCTCTGACACTCTCTGACACTCTCTATCACTTTCGGACACTCTCTGACACTCTCAGACACTCACTATCACTCTCTGAAACTCACTATCACTCTCTGACACTCTCTGACACTCTCTGACACTCTCGATCACTCTCGATCACTCTCTGACACTCTCTATCTCTCTCTATCACTCTCTGACACTCTCTGACACTCTCAGACACTCTCTGACACTCTCTATCACTCTCTGACACTCTCGGACACTCTCTGACACTCTCTATCACTCTCTATCACTCTGTGACACTCTCTGACTCTCACTATCACTCTCTGACACTCTCTGACACTCTCTATCACTCTCTGACACTCTCTGACACTCTCTGACACTCTCTATCACTCTCTGACACTCTCTGACACTCTCTATCACTCACGATCACTCTCCATCACTCACAATCAAACTCCGAAAATTTCTGACACTCTCTGACACTCTCTATCACTCTCTGGCACTCTCTGACACTCTCTGACACTCTCTGACACTCTCTATCACTCTCTGACTCTCTCTGACACTCTCAGACACTCTCAGACACTCTCTGATAGTCTCTGACAGTCACTATCACTCTCTGACACTCTCTGACACTCACTATCACTCTCTGACACTCTCTGACAATCTCTGACACTCCCTATCACTCTCTGACACTCTCTATCACCCTCTATCACTCTCTAACACCCTCTATCACTCTCTGACACTCTCTGACACTCTCTGACACTCTCAGACACTCTCAGACACTCACTATCACTCTCTGACACTTTCAGACACTCTCTGACACTCTCTGACACTCTCAGACACTCACTAACAATCTCTGACACTCACTATCACTCACTGACACTCTCAGACACTCTCTGACACTCTCTATCACTCTCTGAAAATCTCTGACACTCACTATCACTCTCTGACACTCTCTGCCACTCCATGACACTCTCTGACACTTACTATCACTCTCTGACATTATCTGACTCTCTCTGACACTCTCGATCACTCTGTTACACTCTCTGACGCTCACTATCACTCTCTGACACTCTCTGACACTCTCTATCACTCTCTGACACACTCTGACACTCTCTGACACTCTCAGACACTCTCTGACACTCTCAGACACTCTCTGACACTCTCAGACACTCACTATCACTCTCTGAAACTCACTATCACTCTCTGACACTCTCTGACACTCTCTGACACTCTCTATCACTCTCTGACACTCTCGGACACTCTCTGACACTCTCAATCACTCTCTATCACTCTGTGACACTCTCTGACTCTCACTATCACTCTCTGACACTCTCTGACACTCTCTATCACTCTCTGACACTCTCTGACACTCTCTGACACTCTCTATCACTCTCTGACACTCTCTGACACTCTCTATCACTCACGATCACTCTCCATCACTCACAATCAAACTCCGAAAATTTCTGACACTCTCTGACACTCTCTATCACTCTCTGGCACTCTCTGACACTCTCTGACACTCTCTATCACTCTCTGACTCTCTCTGACACTCTCAGACACTCTCAGACACTCTCTGATAGTCTCTGACAGTCACTATCACTCTCTGACACTCTCTGACACTCACTATCACTCTCTGACACTCTCTGACAATCTCTGACACTCCCTATCACTCTCTGACACTCTCTATCACCCTCTATCACCCTCTAACACCCTCTATCACTCTCTGACACTCTCTGACACTCTCTGACACTCTCAGACACTCTCAGACACTCACTATCACTCTCTGACACTTTCAGACACTCTCTGACACTCTCTGACACTCTCAGACACTCACTAACAATCTCTGACACTCACTATCACTCACTGACACTCTCAGACACTCTCTGACACTCTCTATCACTCTCTGAAAATCTCTGACACTCACTATCACTCTCTGACACTCTCTGCCACTCCATGACACTCTCTGACACTTACTATCACTCTCTGACATTATCTGACTCTCTCTGACACTTTCGATCACTCTGTTACACTCTCTGACGCTCACTATCACTCTCTGACACTCTCTGACACTCTCTGTCACTCTCTGACACTCTCTGACACTCTCTGACACTCTCAGACACTCTCTGACACTCTCAGACACTCTCAGACACTCTCAGACACTCACTATCGCTCTCTGAAACACACCATCACTCTCTGACACTCTCTGACACTCTCGATCACTCTCTGACACTCTCTATCACTCTCTGACACTCTCTGACACTCTCAGACACTCACTATCACTCTCTGAAACTCACTATCACTCTCTGACACTCTCTGACACTCTCTGACACTCTCTGACACTCTCGATCACTCTCTGACACTCTCTATCACTCTCTATCACTGTCTGACACTCTCAGACACTCTCAGACACTCACTATCACTCTGACACTCTCTGAAACTCTCTGACACGCTCAGACGCTCACTAACAATCTCTGACACTCTCTGACACTCACTGTCACTCTCTATCACTCACAATCAATCTCCGAAAATCTCTGACACTCTCTGACACTCTCTATCACTCTCTGACACTCTCTGACACTCTCTATGACTCTCTGACTCTCTCTGACACTCTCTGACACTCTCAGACACTCTCTGATAGTCTCTGACAGTCACTAAAACTCTCTATCACTCTCTGACACTCTCTGACACTCAAAATCACTCTCCGACACTCTCTGACACTCACTATCACCCTCTAACACCCACTATCACTCTCTGACACTCTCTGAAACTCTCTGACACTCTCAGACACTCTCAGACACTCACTATCACTCTCTGACACTCTCTGACACTCTCTGACACTCTCAGACACTCACTAACAATCTCTGACACTCACTATCACTCACTGACACTCTCAGACACTCTCTGACACTCTCTATCACTCTCTGACACTCTCTGACACTCTCTGACACTCTCTGACAATCTCTATCACTCTCTATCACTCTCTGACACTCTCTGATACTCTCTGACACTCGCAGACACCCACTATCACTCTCTGACACTCTCTGACACTCACTGTCACTCTCTGACACTCTCTGACACTCTCTATCACTCTCTGACACTCTCGGACACTCTCTGACTCTCTCTATCACTCTCTGTCACTCTCTGACTCTCTCTGACACCCTCAGACACTCACCATCACTTTCTGACACTCTCTGAAACTCTCGGACACTCTCAGACACTCACTAACACTCTCTGACACTCTCTGACACTCACTATCACTCACTGACACTCTCTGACACTCTCTATCATGCTCTATCAGTCTCTGACATTCTCTGACACTCTCTGACACTCTCCGACACTCTCTGACACTCTCTGAAACTCTCTGACACTCTCTATCAATAACGTTCACTCTCTGAACATCTCTGACACTCTCTGACACTATCTATCACTCTCTGACACTCTCAGACACTCTCTTCCTCTCTCTGACACTCACTATCACTCTCTGTCACTCTCTGACACGATGTGACACTCTCAGACACTCTCAGACACTCACTTTCACTCTCTGACACTCTGAAACTCACTATCACTCTCTGACACTCTCTGACACTCCGTATAACTCTCTGACACTCTGTTTAACTCTCTGACACTCTCTCACACTCTCTGAAACTCTCTGCCAATCTCAGACACTCTCAGACACTCACTATCACTCTCTGATACACTCTGACACTCAATATCACTCTCTGACTCTCTCAGACACTCTCTGACACTCTCTGACACTCTCTGACACTCACTATCACTCTCTGACACTCTCAGACACTCACTTTCACTCTCTGACACTCTCTGACACTCACTGTCACTCTCTAGAACTCACTGTCACTCTCTGACTCTCTCTGAAACTCTCTGACACTCTGAGACACTCTCAGACACTCTCAGACACTCTCAGTCACTCACTATCACTCTCTGAAAGACACTATCAATCTCTGACACTCTCTGAAACTCTCGATCACTCTCTGACACTCTCTGAAACTCTCTATCACTCTCGCACACTCTCTGACACTTTCAGACACTCACTATCACTCTCTGAAACTCACTCTCACTCTCTGACACTCTCTGACACTCTCTGACACTCTCTGACACTCTCGATCACTCTCGATCACTCTCTGAAACTCTCTATATCTCTCTATCACTCTCTGACACTCTCTGACACTCTCAGAGACTCTCTGACACTCTCTATCACTCTCTGACACTCTCGGACATTCTCTGACACTCTCTATCACTCTCTATCACTCTCTGACACTCTCGGACACTCTCTGACACTCACTATCACCCTCTATCAACCTCTATCACTCTCTGACACTCTCTGACACTCTCAGACACTCTCAGACACTCACTATCACTCTCTGACACTCTCTGACACTCTCTGACACTCTCTGACACTCACTAACAATCTCTGACACTCACTATCACTCACTGACACTCTCAGACACTCTCTGACACTCTATCACTCTCTGAAAATCTCTGACACTCACTATCACTCTCTGACACTCTCTGCCACTCCATGACACTCTCTGACACTTACTATCACTCTCTGACATTATCTGACTCTCTCTGACACTCTCTATCACTCTGTGACACTCTCTGACGCTCACTATCACTCTCTGACACTCTCTGACACTCTCTATCACTCTCTGACACTCTCTGACACACTCTGACACTCTCTATCACTCACTATCACTCTCTGCCAATCTCTGACACTCACTATCACTCACTGACACTCTCTGACACTCTCTATCATGCTCTATCACTCTCTGACACTCTCTGACACTCTCCGACACTCTCTATCAATAACGTTCACTCTCTGAACATCTCTGACACTCTCTGACACTATCTATCACTCTCTGACACTCTCAGACACTCTCTTACTCTCTCTGACACTCACTATCACTCTCTGTCACTCTCTGACACGATGTGACACTCTCAGACACTCTCAGACATTCACTTTCACTCTCTGACACTCTGAAACTCACTATCACTCTCTGACACTCTCTGACACTCCGTATAACTCTCTGACACTCTGTTTAACTCTCTGACACTCTCTCACACTGTCTGAAACTCTCTGCCAATCTCAGACACTCTCAGACACTCACTATCACTCTCTGATACACTCTGACACTCAATATCACTCTCTGACTCTCTCAGACACTCTCTGACACTCTCTGACACTCTCTGACACTCACTATCACTCTCTGACACTCTCAGACACTCACTTTCACTCTCTGACACTCTCTGACACTCACTGTCACTCTCTAGAACTCACTGTCACTCTCTGACTCTCTCTGAAACTCTCTGACACTCTGAGACACTCTCAGACACTCTCAGACACTCTCAGTCACTCACTATCACTCTCTGAAAGACACTATCAATCTCTGACACTCTCTGAAACTCTCGATCACTCTCTGACACTCTCTGAAACTCTCTATCACTCTCGCACACTCTCTGACACACTCAGACACTCACTATCACTCTCTGAAACTCACTCTCACTCTCTGACACTCTCTGACACTCTCTGACACTCTCGATCACTCTCGATCACTCTCTGAAACTCTCTATATCTCTCTATCACTCTCTGACACTCTCTGACACTCTCAGACACTCTCTGACACTCTCTATCACTCTCTGACACTCTCGGACACTCTCTGACACTCTCTATCACTCTCTATCACTCTCTGACACTCTCGGACACTCTCTGACACTCACTATCACCCTCTATCAACCTCTATCACTCTCTGACACTCTCTGACACTCTCTGACACTCTCTGACACTCTCTGACACTCTCAGACACTCACTAACAATCTCTGACACTCACTATCACTCACTGACACTCTCAGACACTCTCTGACACTCACTATCACTCTCTGACACTCTCTGCCACTCCATGACACTCTCTGACACTTACTATCACTCTCTGACATTATCTGACTCTCTCTGACACCCTCTATCACTCTGTGACACTCTCTGACGCTCACTATCACTCTCTGACACTCTCTGACACTCTCTATCACTCTCTGACACTCTCTGACACACTCTGACACTCTCTATCACTCACTATCACTCTCTGCCAATCTCTGACACTCACTATCACTCTCTGATACTCTCTGATACTCTCTGACACTCTCAGACACTCTCTGACACTCTCTATCACTCTCTGACACTATGTGACACTCTCAGACACTCTCAGACACTCACTTTCACTCTCTGACACTCTCTGAAACTCACCATCACTCTCTGACACTCTCTGACACTCCGTATAACTCTCTGACACTCTCTGACACTCACTATCACTCTGTGACACTCTCAGACACTCACTATCACTCTCTGACAATCTCTGACACTCACTGTCACTCTCTAGAACTCTCTGACACTCTCTGACACTCTCTGAAACTCTCTGACACTCTGAGACACTCTCTGAAACTCTCCGACACTCTGAGACACTCTCAGACACTCTCAGACACTCTCAGACCCTCACTATCACTCTCTGAAACACACAATCACTCTCTGACACTCTCGATCACTCTCTGACACTCCATGACACTCTCTATCACTTTCGGACACTCTCTGACACTCTCAGACACTCACTATCACACTCTGAAACTCACTATCACTCTCTGACACTCTCTGACACTCTCTGACACTCTCAATCACTCTCGATCACTCTCTGACACTCTCTATCTCTCCCTATCACTCTCTGACACTCTCTGACACTCTCTGACACTCTCTATCACTCTCTGACACTCTCGGACACTCTCTATCACTCTCTGACACTCTCTGACACTCTCTGACACTCTCTGACACTCTCTATCACTCTCTGACACTCTCTGACACTCTCTATCACTCACGATCACTCTCCATCGCTCACAATCAAACTCCGAAAATTTCTGACACTCTCTGACACTCTCTATCACTCTCTGGCACTCTCTGACACTCTCTGACACTCTCTATCACTCTCTGACTCTCTCTGACACTCTCAGACACTCTCAGACACTCTCTGATAGTCTCTGACAGTCACTATCACTCTCTGACACTCTCTGACACTCACTATCACTCTCTGACACTCTCTGACAATCTCTGACACTCCCTATCACTCTCTGACACTCTCTATCACCCTCTATCACCCTCTAACAAGCTCTATCACTCTCTGACACTCTCTGACACTCTCTGACACTCTCAGACACTCTCAGACACTCACTATCACTCTCTGACACTTTCAGACACTCTCTGACACTCTCTGACACTCTCAGACACTCACTAACAATCTCTGACACTCACTATCACTCACTGACACTCTCAGACACTCTCTGACACTCTCTATCACTCTCTGAAAATCTCTGACACTCACTATCACTCTCTGACACTCTCTGCCACTCCATGACACTCTCTGACACTTACTATCACTCTCTGACATTATCTGACTCTCTCTGACACTCTCGATCACTCTGTTACACTCTCTGACGCTCACTATCACTCTCTGACACTCTCTGACACTCCCTATCACTCTCTGACACTCTCTGACACACTCTGACACTCTCTATCACTCACTATCACTCTCTGCCAATCTCTGACACTCACTATCACTCTCTGATACTCTCTGATACTCTCTGACACTCTCTGACACTCACTATCACTCTCTGACACTCTCAGACACTCACTATCACTCTCTGACACTCTCTGACACTCTCAGAGACTCACTGTCACGCTCTGACACTCTCTGACACTCACTATCACTCTCTGACACTCTCTATCACTCTCTGACACTCTATGACACTCTCTGACGCTCTCTGACACTCACTATCACTCTCTGACACTCTCAGAGACTCACTGTCACTCTCTGATACTCTCTGACACTCACTATCACTCTCTGACAATCTCTATCACTCTCTGACACTGCATGGCACTCTCTGACACTCTCTGACACTCACTATCACTCTCTGACACTCTCAGACACTCACTATCACTCTCTGACACTCTCTGACACTCACTATCACTCTCGATCACTCTCTATCACTCTCTGACACTCTCTGACACTCTCAGACACTCTCAGACACTCTCTGACACTCTCTATCACTCTCTGACACTCTCTTACACTCTCAGACACTCACTTTCACTCTCTGACACTCTCTGAAACTCACCATCACTCTCTGACACTCTCTGACACTCCGTATAACTCTCTGACACTCTCTGACACTCTCAGACACTCACTATCACTCTCTGACAATCTCTGACACTCACTGTCACTCTCTAGAACTCTCTGACACTCTCTGACACTCTCTGAAACTCTCTGACACTCTGAGACACTCTCTGAAACTATCTGACACTCTGAGACACTCTCAGACACTCTCAGACACTCTCAGACCCTCACTATCACTCTCTGAAACACACAATCACTCTCTGACACTCTCTGACACTCTCGATCACTCTCTGACACTCTCTGACACTCTCTATCACTTTCGGACACTCTCTGACACTCTCAGACTCTCACTATCACTCTCTGAAACTCATTATCACTCTCTGACACTCTCTGACACTCTCTGACACTCTCGATCACTCTCGATCACTCTCTGACACTCTCTATCTCTCTCTATGACTCTCTGACACTCTCTGACACTCTCAGACACTCTCGGACACTCTCTATAACTCTCTGACACTCTCGGACACTCTCTGACACTCTCTATCACTCTCTATCACTCTCTGACACTCTCTGACTCTCACTATCACTCTCTGACACTCTCTATCACTCTCTGACACTCTCTGACACTCTCTGACACTCTCTATCACTCTCTGACACTCTCTGAAACTCTCTATCACTCACGATCACTCTCCACCACTCACAATCAATCTCCGAAAATTTCTGACACTCTCTGACACTCTCTATCACTCTCTGGCACTCTCTGACACTCTCTGACACTCTCTATCACTCTCTGACTCTCTCTGACACTCTCAGACACTCTCTGATAGACTCTGACAGTCACTATCACTCTCTGACACTCTCTGACACTCAATATCACTCTCTGACACTCTCTGACAATCTCTGACACTCCCTATCACTCTCTGACATTCTCTATCACCCTCTATCACCCTCTATCACTCTCTGACACTCTCTGACACTCTCTGACACTCTCAGACACTCTCAGACACTCTCTGATAGTCTCTGACAGTCACTATCACTCTCTGACACTCTCTGAAGCTCACTATCACTCTCTGACACTCTCTGACACTCTCTGACACTCCCTATCACTTTCTGACACTCTCTATCACCCTCTATCACCCTCTATCACCCTCTATCACTCTCTGACACTCTCTGACACTCTCTGACACTCTCAGACACTCTCAGACACTCACTATCACTCTCTGACACTTTCAGACACTCTCTGACACTCTCAGACACTCTCAGACACTCACTATCACTCTCTGACACTTTCAGACACTCTCAGACACTCTCTGACACTCGCTATCACTCTCTGACACTCTCTGACACTCTCTGACACTCCCTATCACTCTCTGACACTCTCTATCACCCTCTATCACTCTCTGACACTCTCTGACAGTCTCTGACACTCTCAGACACTCTCAGAAACTCACTATCACTCTCTGACACTCTCTGACACTTTCTGACACTCTCAGACAATCACTATCACTCTCTGACACTCTCTGCCACTCTATGACACTCTCTGACACTCACTATCACTCTCTGACACTTACTATCACTTTCTGACACTATCTGACACTCTCTGACACTCTCTATCACTCTGTGACACTCTCTGACACTCTCAGACACCCACTATCACTCTCTGACACTCTCTGCCACTCTATGACACTCTCTGACACTCACTATCACTCTCTGACACTCTCAGACACTTACTATCACTCTCTGACACTATCTGACACTCTCTGACACTCACTATCACTCTCTGACAATCTCTATCACTCTCTGACACTGCATGGCACTCTCTGACACTCTCTGACACTCACTATCACTCTCTGACACTCACTATCACTCTCGATCACTCTCTATCACTCTCTGACACTCTCTGACACTCTCTGACACTCTCTATGAGTCTCTGACTCTCTCTGACACTCTCTGACACTCTCTGACACTCACTATCACTCTCTGACACTCTCTGACACTCATTATCACCCTCTGTCAACCTCTATCACTCTCTGACACTCTCTGACACTCTCAGACACTCTCAGACACTCACTATCACTCTCTGACACTCTCTGACACTCTCTGACACTCTCAGACACTCACTAACAATCTCTGACACTCACTATCACTCACTGACACTCTCAGACACTCTCTGACACTCACTGTCACTCTCTGAAAATCTCTGACACTCACTATCACTCTCTGACACTCTCTGCCACTCCATGACACTGTCTGACACTTACTATCACTCTCTGTCATTATCTGACTCTCTCTGACACTCTCTATCACTCTGTGACACTCTCTGACGCTCACTATCACTCTCTGACATTATCTGACTCTCTCTGACACTCTCTATCTCTCTGTGACACTCTCTGACGCTCACTATCACTCTCTGACACTCTCTGACACTCACTATCACACTCTGACACTCTCAGACACTCACTATCACTCTCTGACAGTCTCTGACACTCTCAGACACTCACTGTCACGCTCTGATACTCTCTGACACTCACTATCACTCTCTGACACTCTCTATCACTCTCTGACATTCTATGACACTCTCTGACGCTCTCTGACACTCACTATCACTCTCTGACACTCTCTGACACTCTTAGAGACTCACTGTCACTCTCTGATACTCTCTGACACTCTCTATCACTCTCTGACTCTCTCTGACACTCTCTGACACTCTTAGACACTCTGAGACTCTTTCTGATAGTCTCTGACACTCACTATCACTCTCTGACACTCTCTATCACTCTCTGACACTCTATGACACTCTCTGACGCTCTCTGACACTCACTATCACTCTCTGACACTCTCTGACACTCTCAGAGACTCACTGTCACTCTCTGATACTCTCTGACACTCACTATCACTCTCTGACACTCACTATCACTCTCTGACACTCTCTGACAATCTCTGACACTCCCTATCACTCTCTGACACTCTCTATCACCCTCTATCACCCTCTATCACCCTCTATCACTCTCTGACACTCTCTGACACTCTCTGACACTCTCAGACAGTCTCAGGCACTCACTATCACTCTCTGACACTTTCAGACACTCTCAGACACTCTCTGACACTCGCTATCACTCCCTATCACTCTCTGACACTCTCTATCACCCTCTATCACTCTCTGACACTCTCTGACAGTCTCTGACACTCTCAGACACTCTCAGAGACTCACTATCACTCTCTGACACTCTCTGACACTTTCAGACACTCTCAGACAATCACTATCACTCTCTGACACTCTCTGCCACTCTATGACACTCTCTGACACTCACTATCACTCTCTGACACTTACTATCACTTTCTGACACTATCTGACACTCTCTGACACTCTCTATCACTCTGTGACACTCTCTGACACTCTCAGACACCCACTATCACTCTCTGACACTCTCTGCCACTCTATGACACTCTCTGACACTCACTATCACTCTCTGACACTCTCAGACACTTACTATCACTCTCTGACACTATCTGACACTCTCTGACACTCACTATCACTCTCTGACAATCTCTATCACTCTCTGACACTGCATGGCACTCTCTGACACTCTCTGACACTCACTATCACTCTCTGACACTCCCAGACACTCACTATCACTCTCTGACACTCTATGACACTCACTATCACTCTCGATCACTCTCTATCACTCTCTGACACTCTCTGACACTCTCTGACACTCTCTATGAGTCTCTGACTCTCTCTGACACTCTCAGACACTCTCAGACACTCTCTGATAGTCTCTGACAGTCACTATCACTCTCTATCACTCTCTGACACTCTCTGACACTCACTATCACTCTCTGACACTCTCTGACACTCACTATCACCCTCTGTCAACCTCGATCACTCTCTGACACTCTCTGACACTCTCTGACACTCTCAGACACTCTCAGAAACTCACTATCACTCACTGACACTCTCTGACACTCTCTGACACTCTCTGACACTCTCAGACACTCACTAACAATCTCTGACACTCACTACCACGCACTGACACTCTCAGACACTCTCTGACACTCACTGTCACTCTCTGAAAATCTCTGACACTCACTATCACTCTCTGACACTCTCTGCTACTCCATGACACTCTCTGACACTTACTGTCACTCTCTGACATTATCTGACTCTCTCTGGCACTCTCTATCACTCTGTGACACTCTCTGACGCTCACTATCGCTCTCTGACATTATCTGACTCTCTCTGACACTCTCTATCACTCTGTGACACTCTCTGACGCTCACTATCACTCTCTGACACTCTCTGACACTCACTATCACTCTCTGCCAATCTCTGACACTCACTATCACTCTCTGATACTCTCTGATACTCTATGACACTCTCTGACACTCACTATCACTCTCTGACACTCTCAGACACTCACTATCACTCTCTGACACTCTCTGACACTCTCAGAGACTCACTGTCACGCTCTGATACTCTCTGACACTCACTATCACTCTCTGACACTCTCTATCACTCTCTGACACTCTATGACACTCTCTGACGATCTCTGACACTCACTATCACTCTCTGACACTCTCTGACACTCTCAGAGACTCACTGTCACTCTCTGATACTCTCTGACACTCTCTATGACTCTCTGACTCTCTCTGACACTCTCTGACACTCTTAGACACTCTGAGACTCTCTCTGATAGTCTCTGACACTCACTATCACTCTCTGACACTCTCTATCACTCTCTGACACTCTATGACGCTCTCTGACGCTCTCTGACACTCACTATCACTCTCTGACACTCTCTGACACTCTCAGAGACTCACTGTCACTCTCTGATACTCTCTGACACTCACTATCACTCTCTGACAATCTCTATCACTCTCTGACACTGCATGGCACTCTCTGACACTCTCTGACACTCACTATCACTCTCTGACACTCTCAGACACTCACTATCACTCTCTGACACTCTCTGACACTCACTATCACTCTCGATCACTCTCTATCACTCTCTGACACTCTCTGACACTCTCAGACACTCTCAGACACTCTCAGACACTCTCTGACACTCTCTATCACTCTCTGACACTATGTGACACTCTCAGACACTCTCAGACACTCACTTTCACTCTCTGACACTCTCTGAAACTCACCATCACTCTCTGACACTCTCTGACACTCCGTATAACTCTCTGACACTCTCTGACACTCACTATCACTCTCTGACACTCTCAGACACTCACTATCACTCTCTGACAATCTCTGACACTCACTGTCACTCTCTAGAACTCTCTATCACTCTCTGACACTCTCAGACACTCTCTGACAATCTCAGACACTCTCAGACTCTCACTATCACTCTCTGATACTCTCTGACACTCAATATCACTCTCTGACACTCTCTATCACTCTCTGACACTCTCAGACACTCTCTGACACTCTCTGACACTCACTATCACTCTCTGACACTCTCAGACACTCACTATCACTCTCTGACAATCTCTGACACTCACTGTCACTCTCTAGAACTCTCTATCACTCTCTGACACTCTCAGACACTCTCTGACAATCTCAGACACTCTCAGACTCTCACTATCACTCTCTGATACTCTCTGACACTCAATATCACTCTCTGACACTCTCTATCACTCTCTGACACTCTCAGACACTCTCTGACACTCTCTGACACTCACTATCACTCTCTGACACTCTCAGACACTCACTATCACTCTCTGACAATCTCTGACACTCACTGTCACTCTCTAGAACTCTCTGACACTCTCTGACACTCTCTGAAACTTCTGACACTCTGAGACACTCTCTGAAACTCTCTGACACTCTGAGAAACGCTCAGACACTCTCAGACACTCTCAGACCCTCACTATCACTCTCTGAAACACACTATCACTCTCTGACACTCTCTGACACTCTCGATCACTCTCTGACACTCTCTGACACTCTCTATCACTTTCGGACACTCTCTGACACTCTCAGACACTCACTATCACTCTCTGAAACTCACTATCACTCTCTGACACTCTCTGAAACTCTCTGACACTCTCTGACACTCTCTATCACTCTCGATCACTCTCTGACACTCTCTATCTCTCTCTATCACTCTCTGACACTCTCTGACACTCTCAGACACTCTCTGACACTCTCTATCACTCTCTGAAACTCTCGGACACTCTCTGACACTCTCTATCACTCTCTATCACTCTCTTCCACTCTCTGACACTCACTATCACTCTCTGACACTCTCTATCACTCTCTGACACTCTCTGACACTCTCTGACACTCTCTGACACACTCTATCACTCTCTGACACTCTCTGACACTCTCTATCACTCACGATCACTCTCCATCACTCACAATCAATCTCCGAAAATTTCTGACACTCTCTGACACTCTCTATCACTCTCTGGCACTCTCTGACACTCTCTGACAATCTATATCACTCTCTGACTCTCTCTGACACTCTCAGACACTCTCAGACACTCTCTGATAGTCTCTGACAGTCACTATCACTCTCTGACACTCTCTGACACTCACTATCACTCTCTGACACTCTCTGACACTCTCTGACACTCCCTATCACTCTCTGACACTCTCTATCACCCTCTATCACCATCTATCACCCTCTATCACTCTCTGACACTCTCTGACACTCTCAGACACTCTCAGACACTCACTATCACTCTCTGACACTTTCAGACACTCTCAGACACTCTCTGACACTCGCTATCACTCTCTGACACTCTCTGACACTCCCTATCACTCTCTGACACTCTCTATCACACTCTATCACTCTCTGACACTCTCTGACAGTCTCTGACACTCTCAGACACTCTCAGAGACTCACTATCACTCTCTGACACTCTCTGACACTCTATGACACACTCTGACACTCACTATCACTCTCCGACACTTACTATCTCTTTCTGACACTATCTGACACTCTCTGACACTCTCTATCACTCTGTGACACTCTCTGACACTCTCAGACACCCACTATCACTGTCTGACACTCTCTGCCACTCTATGACACTCTCTGACACTCACTATCACTCTCTGACACTCTCAGACACTTAATATCACTCTCTGACACTATCTGACACTCTCTGACACTCACTATCACTCTCTGACAATCTCTATCACTCTCTGACACTGCATGGCACTCTCTGACACTCTCTGACACTCACTATCACTCTCTGACACTCTCAGACACTTACTATCACTCTCTGACACTCTCTGACACTCACTATCACTCTCGATCACTCTCTATCACTCTCTGACACTCTCTGACACTCTCTATCACTCTGTGACACTCTCTGACGCTCACTATCACTCTCTGACACTCCCTGACACTCTCTATGACTCTCTGACTCTCTCTGACACTCTCTGACACTCTCAGACACTCTCAGACACTCTCTGATAGTCTCTGACAGTCACTATCACTCTCTATCACTGTCTGACACTCTCTGACACTCACTATCACTCTCTGACACTCTCTGACACTCACTATCACCCTCTATCAACCTCTATCACTCTCTGACACTCTCTGACACTCTCTGACACTCTCAGACACTCACTATCACTCTCTGACACTCTCTGACACTCTCTGACACTCTCAGACACTCACTAACAATCTCTGACACTCACTACCACTCACTGACACTCTCAGACACTCTCTGACACTCTCTATCACTCTCTGAAAATCTCTGACACTCACTATCACTCTATGACACTCTCTGCCACTCCATGACACTCTCTGACACTTACTATCACTCTCTGACATTATCTGACTCTCTCTGACACTCTCTATCACTCTGTGACACTCTCTGACGCTCACTATCACTCTCTGACACTCTCTGACACTCTCTATCACTCTCTGACACTCTCTGACACACTCTGACACTCTCTATCACTCACTATCACTCTCTGCCAATCTCTGACACTCACTATCACTCTCTGATACTCTCTGATACACTCTGACACTCTCTGACACTCACTATCAATCTCTGACACTCTCAGACACTCACTATCACTCTCTGACACTCTCTGACACTCTCAGAGACTCACTGTCACGCTCTGATACTCTCTGACACTCACTATCACTCTCTGACACTCTCTATCACTCTCTGACACTCTATGACACTCTCTGACGCTCTCTGACACTCACTATCACTCTCTGACACTCTCTGACACTCTCAGAGACTCACTGTCACTCTCTGATACTCTCTGACACTCACTATCACTCTCTGACAATCTCTATCACTCTCTGACACTGTTTGGCACTCTCTGACACTCTCTGACACTCAGTATCACTCTCTGACACTCTCAGACACTCACTATCACTCTCTGACACTCTCTGACACTCACTATCACTCTCGATCACTCTCTATCACTCTCTGACACTCGCTGACACTCTCAGACACTCTCAGACACTCTCTGACACTCTCTATCACTCTCTGACATTATGTGACACTCTCAGACACTCTCAAACACACACTTTCACTCTCTGACACTCTCTGCAACTCACCATCACTCTCTGACACTCTCTGACAATCTGTATAACTCTCTGACACTCTCTCACACTCTCTGACACTCTCTGCCAATCTCAGACACTCTCAGACACTCACTATCACTCTCTGATACACTCTGACACTCAATATCACTCTCTGACACTCTCTATCACTCTCTGACACTCTCAGACACTCTCTGACAATCTCAGACACTCTCAGACACTCACTATCACTCTCTGATACTCTCTGACACTCAATATCACTCTCTGACACTCTCTATCACTCTCTGACACTCTCAGACACTCTCTGACACTCTCTGACACTCACTATCACTCTCTGACACTCTCAGACACTCACTGTCACTCTCTGACAATCTCTGACACTCACTGTCACTCTCTAGAACTCTCTGACACACTCTGACACTCTCTGAAACTCTCTGACACTCTGAGACACTCTCTGAAACTCTCTGACACGCTGAGACACTCTCAGACACTCTCAGACACTCTCAGACCCTCACTATCACTCTCTGAAACACACTATCACTCTCTGACACTCTCTGACACTCTCGATCACTCTCTGACACTCTCTGACACTCTCTGTCACTTTCGGACACTCTCTGACACTCTCAGACACTCACTATCACTCTCTGAAACTCACTATCACTCGCTGACACTCTCTGACACTCTCTGAAACTCTCTGACACTCTCGATCACTCTCGATCACTCTCTGACACTCTCTATCTCTCTCTATCACTCTCTGACACTCTCTGACACTCTCTGACACTCTCAGACACTCTCTGACACTCTCAGACACTCACTATCACTCTCTGAAACTCACTATCACTCGGTGACACTCTCTGACACTCTCTGAAACTCTCTGACACTCTCGATCACTCTCGATCACTCTCTGACACTCTCTATCTCTCTCTATCACTCTCTGACACTCTCTGACACTCTCTGACACTCTCAGACACCCTCTGACACTCTCTATCACTCTCTATCACTCTCTGACACTCTCTGACACTCACTATCACTCTCGATCACTCTCTATCACTCTCTGACACTCTCTGACACTCTCTATCACTCTGTGACACTCTCTGACGCTCACTATCACTCTCTGACACTCTCTGACACTCTCTATGACTCTCTGACTCTCTCTGACACTCTCTGACACTCTCAGACACTCTCAGACACTCTCTGATAGTCTCTGACAGTCACTATCACTCTCTATCACTGTCTGACACTCTCTGACACTCACTATCACTCTCTGACACTCTCTGACACTCACTATCACCCTCTATCAACCTCTATCACTCTCTGACACTCTCTGACACTCTCTGACACTCTCAGACACTCTCAGACACTCACTATCACTCTCTGACACTCTCTGACACTCTCTGACACTCTCAGACACTCACTAACAATCTCTGACACTCACTACCACTCACTGACACTCTCAGACACTCTCTGACACTCTCTATCACTCTCTGAAAATCTCTGACACTCACTATCACTCTATGACACTCTCTGCCACTCCATGACACTCTCTGACACTTACTATCACTCTCTGACATTATCTGACTCTCTCTGACACTCTCTATCACTCTGTGACACTCTCTGACGCTCACTATCACTCTCTGACACTCTCTGACACTCTCTATCACTCTCTGACACTCTCTGACACACTCTGACACTCTCTATCACTCACTATCACTCTCTGCCAATCTCTGACACTCACTATCACTCTCTGATACTCTCTGATACACTCTGACACTCTCTGACACTCACTATCAATCTCTGACACTCTCAGACACTCACTATCACTCTCTGACACTCTCTGACACTCTCAGAGACTCACTGTCACGCTCTGATACTCTCTGACACTCACTATCACTCTCTGACACTCTCTATCACTCTCTGACACTCTATGACACTCTCTGACGCTCTCTGACACTCACTATCACTCTCTGACACTCTCTGACACTCTCAGAGACTCACTGTCACTCTCTGATACTCTCTGACACTCACTATCACTCTCTGACAATCTCTATCACTCTCTGACACTGTTTGGCACTCTCTGACACTCTCTGACACTCAGTATCACTCTCTGACACTCTCAGACACTCACTATCACTCTCTGACACTCTCTGACACTCACTATCACTCTCGATCACTCTCTATCACTCTCTGACACTCGCTGACACTCTCAGACACTCTCAGACACTCTCTGACACTCTCTATCACTCTCTGACATTATGTGACACTCTCAGACACTCTCAAACACACACTTTCACTCTCTGACACTCTCTGCAACTCACCATCACTCTCTGACACTCTCTGACAATCTGTATAACTCTCTGACACTCTCTCACACTCTCTGACACTCTCTGCCAATCTCAGACACTCTCAGACACTCACTATCACTCTCTGATACACTCTGACACTCAATATCACTCTCTGACACTCTCTATCACTCTCTGACACTCTCAGACACTCTCTGACAATCTCAGACACTCTCAGACACTCACTATCACTCTCTGATACTCTCTGACACTCAATATCACTCTCTGACACTCTCTATCACTCTCTGACACTCTCAGACACTCTCTGACACTCTCTGACACTCACTATCACTCTCTGACACTCTCAGACACTCACTGTCACTCTCTGACAATCTCTGACACTCACTGTCACTCTCTAGAACTCTCTGACACACTCTGACACTCTCTGAAACTCTCTGACACTCTGAGACACTCTGAAACTCTCTGACACGCTGAGACACTCTCAGACACTCTCAGACACTCTCAGACCCTCACTATCACTCTCTGAAACACACTATCACTCTCTGACACTCTCTGACACTCTCGATCACTCTCTGACACTCTCTGACACTCTCTGTCACTTTCGGACACTCTCTGACACTCTCAGACACTCACTATCACTCTCTGAAACTCACTATCACTCGCTGACACTCTCTGACACTCTCTGAAACTCTCTGACACTCTCGATCACTCTCGATCACTCTCTGACACTCTCTATCTCTCTCTATCACTCTCTGACACTCTCTGACACTCTCTGACACTCTCAGACACTCTCTGACACTCTCAGACACTCACTATCACTCTCTGAAACTCACTATCACTCGGTGACACTCTCTGACACTCTCTGAAACTCTCTGACACTCTCGATCACTCTCGATCACTCTCTGACACTCTCTATCTCTCTCTATCACTCTCTGACACTCTCTGACACTCTCTGACACTCTCAGACACCCTCTGACACTCTCTATCACTCTCTATCACTCTCTGACACTCTCTGACACTCACTATCACTCTCTGACACTCTCTGACACTCTCTATCACTCTCTGACACTCTCTGACACTCTCTGACACTCTCTATCACTCTCTGACACTCTCTGACACTCTCTATCACTCACGATCACTCTCCATCACTCACAATCAATCTCCGAAAATTTCTGACACTCTCTGACACTCTCGATCACTCTCTGGCACTCTCTGACACTCTCTGACACTCTCGATCACTCTCTGACTCTCTCTGACACTCTCAGACACTCTCAGACACTCTCTGATAGTCTCTGACAGTCACTCTCACTCTCTGACACTCACTATCACTCTCTGACACTCTCTGACACTCTCTGACACTCCCTATCACTCTCTGACACTCTCTATCACCCTCTATCACCCTCTATCACCCTCTATCACTCTCTGACACTCTCTGACACTCTCTGACATTCTCAGACACTCTCAGACACTCTCTGACACTCACTATCACGCTCTGACACTCTCTGACACTCTCTGACACTCCCTATCACTCTCTGACACTCTCTATCACCCTCTATCACTCTCTGACACTCTCTGACAGTCTCTGACAGTCTCAGACACTCTCAGAGACTCACTAACACTCTCTGACACTCTCTGACACTTTCAGACACTCTCAGACAATCACTATCACTCTCTGACACTCTCTGCCACTCTATGACACTCTCTGACACTCACTATCACTCTCTGACACTTACTATCACTTTCTGACACTATCTGACACTCTCTATCACTCTCTGACACTCTCTGACACTCTCAGAGACTCACTGTCACTCTCTGATACTCTCTGACACTCACTATCACTCTCTGACAATCTCTATCACTCTCTGACACTGTTTGGCACTCTCTGACACTCTCTGACACTCAGTATCACTCTCTGACACTCTCAGACACTCACTATCACTCTCTGACACTCACTATCACTCTCGATCACTCTCTATCACTCTCTGACACTCGCTGACACTCTCAGACACTCTCAGACACTCTCTGACACTCTCTATCACTCTCTGACATTATGTGACACTCTCAGACACTCTCAAACACACACTTTCACTCTCTGACACTCTCTGCAACTCACCATCACTCTCTGACACACTCTGACAATCTGTATAACTCTCTGACACTCTCTCACACTCTCTGACACTCTCTGCCAATCTCAGACACTCTCAGACACTCACTATCACTCTCTGATACACTCTGACACTCAATATCACTCTCTGACACTCTCTATCACTCTCTGACACTGTTTGGCACTCTCTGACACTCAGTATCACTCTCTGACACTCTCAGACACTCACTATCACTCTCTGACACTCACTATCACTCTCGATCACTCTCTATCACTCTCTGACACTCGCTGACACTCTCAGACACTCTCAGACACTCTCTGACACTCTCTATCACTCTCTGACATTATGTGACACTCTCAGACACTCTCAAACACACACTTTCACTCTCTGACACTCTCTGCAACTCACCATCACTCTCTGACACTCTCTGACAATCTGTATAACTCTCTGACACTCTCTCACACTCTCTGACACTCTCTGCCAATCTCAGACACTCTCAGACACTCACTATCACTCTCTGATACACTCTGACACTCAATATCACTCTCTGACACTCTCTATCACTCTCTGACACTCTCAGACACTCTCTGACAATCTCAGACACTCTCAGACACTCACTATCACTCTCTGATACTCTCTGACACTCAATATCACTCTCTGACACTCTCTATCACTCTCTGACACTCTCAGACACTCTCTGACACTCTCTGACACTCACTATCACTCTCTGACACTCTCAGACACTCACTGTCACTCTCTGACAATCTCTGACACTCACTGTCACTCTCTAGAACTCTCTGACACACTCTGACACTCTCTGAAACTCTCTGACACTCTGAGACACTCTCTGAAACTCTCTGACACGCTGAGACACTCTCAGACACTCTCAGACACTCTCAGACCCTCACTATCACTCTCTGAAACAGACTATCACTCTCTGACACTCTCTGACACTCTCGATCACTCTCTGACACTCTCTGACACTCTCTGTCACTTTCGGACACTCTCTGACACTCTCAGACACTCACTATCACTCTCTGAAACTCACTATCACTCGCTGACACTCTCTGACACTCTCTGAAACTCTCTGACACTCTCGATCACTCTCGATCACTCTCTGACACTCTCTATCTCTCTCTATCACTCTCTGACACTCTCTGACACTCTCTGACACTCTCAGACACTCTCTGACACTCTCAGACACTCACTATCACTCTCTGAAACTCACTATCACTCGGTGACACTCTCTGACACTCTCTGAAACTCTCTGACACTCTCGATCACTCTCGATCACTCTCTGACACTCTCTATCTCTCTCTATCACTCTCTGACACTCTCTGACACTCTCTGACACTCTCAGACACCCTCTGACACTCTCTATCACTCTCTATCACTCTCTGACACTCTCTGACACTCACTATCACTCTCTGACACTCTCTGACACTCTCTATCACTCTCTGACACTCTCTGACACTCTCTGACACTCTCTATCACTCTCTGACACTCTCTGACACTCTCTATCACTCACGATCACTCTCCATCACTCACAATCAATCTCCGAAAATTTCTGACACTCTCTGACACTCTCGATCACTCTCTGGCACTCTCTGACACTCTCTGACACTCTCGATCACTCTCTGACTCTCTCTGACACTCTCAGACACTCTCAGACACTCTCTGATAGTCTCTGACAGTCACTCTCACTCTCTGACACTCACTATCACTCTCTGACACTCTCTGACACTCTCTGACACTCCCTATCACTCTCTGACACTCTCTATCACCCTCTATCACCCTCTATCACCCTCTATCACTCTCTGACACTCTCTGACACTCTCTGACATTCTCAGACACTCTCAGACACTCTCTGACACTCACTATCACTCTCTGACACTCTCTGACACTCTCTGACACTCCCTATCACTCTCTGACACTCTCTATCACCCTCTATCACTCTCTGACACTCTCTGACAGTCTCTGACAGTCTCAGACACTCTCAGAGACTCACTAACACTCTCTGACACTCTCTGACACTTTCAGACACTCTCAGACAATCACTATCACTCTCTGACACTCTCTGCCACTCTATGACACTCTCTGACACTCACTATCACTCTCTGACACTTACTATCACTTTCTGACACTATCTGACACTCTCTATCACTCTCTGACACTCTCTGACACTCTCAGAGACTCACTGTCACTCTCTGATACTCTCTGACACTCACTATCACTCTCTGACAATCTCTATCACTCTCTGACACTGTTTGGCACTCTCTGACACTCTCTGACACTCAGTATCACTCTCTGACACTCTCAGACACTCACTATCACTCTCTGACACTCACTATCACTCTCGATCACTCTCTATCACTCTCTGACACTCGCTGACACTCTCAGACACTCTCAGACACTCTCTGACACTCTCTATCACTCTCTGACATTATGTGACACTCTCAGACACTCTCAAACACACACTTTCACTCTCTGACACTCTCTGCAACTCACCATCACTCTCTGACACTCTCTGACAATCTGTATAACTCTCTGACACTCTCTCACACTCTCTGACACTCTCTGCCAATCTCAGACACTCTCAGACACTCACTATCACTCTCTGATACACTCTGACACTCAATATCACTCTCTGACACTCTCTATCACTCTCTGACACTCTCAGACACTCTCTGACAATCTCAGACACTCTCAGACACTCACTATCACTCTCTGATACTCTCTGACACTCAATATCACTCTCTGACACTCTCTATCACTCTCTGACACTCTCAGACACTCTCTGACACTCTCTGACACTCACTATCACTCTCTGACACTCTCAGACACTCACTGTCACTCTCTGACAATCTCTGACACTCACTGTCACTCTCTAGAACTCTCTGACACACTCTGACACTCTCTGAAACTCTCTGACACTCTGAGACACTCTCTGAAACTCTCTGACACGCTGAGACACTCTCAGACACTCTCAGACACTCTCAGACCCTCACTATCACTCTCTGAAACACACTATCACTCTCTGACACTCTCTGACACTCTCGATCACTCTCTGACACTCTCTGACACTCTCTGTCACTTTCGGACACTCTCTGACACTCTCAGACACTCACTATCACTCTCTGAAACTCACTATCACTCGCTGACACTCTCTGACACTCTCTGAAACTCTCTGACACTCTCGATCACTCTCGATCACTCTCTGACACTCTCTATCTCTCTCTATCACTCTCTGACACTCTCTGACACTCTCAGACACTCTCTGACACTCTCAGACACTCACTATCACTCTCTGAAACTCACTATCACTCGGTGACACTCTCTGACACTCTCTGAAACTCTCTGACACTCTCGATCACTCTCGATCACTCTCTGACACTCTCTATCTCTCTCTATCACTCTCTGACACTCTCTGACACTCTCAGACACCCTCTGACACTCTCTATCACTCTCTATCACTCTCTGACACTCTCTGACACTCACTATCACTCTCTGACACTCTCTGACACTCTCTATCACTCTCTGACACTCTCTGACACTCTCTGACACTCTCTATCACTCTCTGACACTCTCTGACACTCTCTATCACTCACGATCACTCTCCATCACTCACAATCAATCTCCGAAAATTTCTGACACTCTCTGACACTCTCGATCACTCTCTGGCACTCTCTGACACTCTCTGACACTCTCGATCACTCTCTGACTCTCTCTGACACTCTCAGACACTCTCAGACACTCTCTGATAGTCTCTGACAGTCACTCTCACTCTCTGACACTCACTATCACTCTCTGACACTCTCTGACACTCTCTGACACTCCCTATCACTCTCTGACACTCTCTATCACCCTCTATCACCCTCTATCACCCTCTATCACTCTCTGACACTCTCTGACACTCTCTGACATTCTCAGACACTCTCAGACACTCTCTGACACTCACTATCACTCTCTGACACTCTCTGACACTCTCTGACACTCCCTATCACTCTCTGACACTCTCTATCACCCTCTATCACTCTCTGACACTCTCTGACAGTCTCTGACAGTCTCAGACACTCTCAGAGACTCACTAACACTCTCTGACACTCTCTGACACTTTCAGACACTCTCAGACAATCACTATCACTCTCTGACACTCTCTGCCACTCTATGACACTCTCTGACACTCACTATCACTCTCTGACACTTACTATCACTTTCTGACACTATCTGACACTCTCTATCACTCTCTATCACTCTCTGACACTCTCTGACACTCACTATCACTCTCTGACACTCTCTGACACTCTCTATCACTCTCTGACACTCTCTGACACTCTCTGACACTCTCTATCACTCTCTGACACTCTCTGACACTCTCTATCACTCACGATCACTCTCCATCACTCACAATCAATCTCCGAAAATTTCTGACACTCTCTGACACTCTCGATCACTCTCTGGCACTCTCTGACACTCTCTGACACTCTCGATCACTCTCTGACTCTCTCTGACACTCTCAGACACTCTCAGACACTCTCTGATAGTCTCTGACAGTCACTCTCACTCTCTGACACTCACTATCACTCTCTGACACTCTCTGACACTCTGACACTCCCTATCACTCTCTGACACTCTCTATCACCCTCTATCACCCTCCATCACCCTCTATCACTCTCTGACACTCTCTGACACTCTCTGACATTCTCAGACACTCTCAGACACTCTCTGACACTCACTATCACTCTCTGACACTCTCTGACACTCTCTGACACTCCCTATCACTCTCTGACACTCTCTATCACCCTCTATCACTCTCTGACACTCTCTGACAGTCTCTGACAGTCTCAGACACTCTCAGAGACTCACTAACACTCTCTGACACTCTCTGACACTTTCAGACACTCTCAGACAATCACTATCACTCTCTGACACTCTCTGCCACTCTATGACACTCTCTGACACTCACTATCACTCTCTGACACTTACTATCACTTTCTGACACTATCTGACACTCTCTGACACTCTCTATCACTATGTGACACTCTCTGACACTTACTATCACTCTCTGACACTATCTCACACTCTGACACTCACTATCACTCTCTGACAATCTCTATCAATCTCTGACACTGCATGGCACTCTCTGACACTCTCTGACACTCACTATCACTCTCTGACACTCTCTGACACTCACTATCACTCTCGATCACTCTCTATCACTCTCTGACACTCTCTGACACTCTCAGACACTCTCAGACACTCTCTGACACTCACTTTCACTCTCTGAAACTCACCATCACTCTCTGACACTCTCTGACAGTCCGTATAACTCTCTGACACTCTGTTTAACTCTCTGACACTCTCTCACACTCTCTGACACTCTCTGCCAATCTCAGACACTCTCAGACACTCACTATCACTCTCTGATACACTCTGACACTCAATATCACTCTCTGACACTCAATATCTCTCTCTGACACTCTCTATCACTCTCTGACACTCTCAGACACTCTCAGACACTCTCTGACACTCTCTGACACTCACTATCACTCTCTGACAATCTCTGACACTCACTGTCACTCTCTAGGACTCTCTGACACTCTCTGACACTCTCTGAAACTCTCTGACACTCTGAGACACTCTCTGAAACTCTCTGACACTCTGAGACACTCTCAGACACTCTCAGACCCTCACTATCACTCTCTGAAACACACTATCACTCTCTGACACTCTCTGACACTCTCGATCACTCTCTGACACTCTCTGACACTCTCTATCACTTTTGGACACTCTCTGACACTCTCAGACACTCACTATCACTCGCTGAAACTCACTATCACTCTCTGACACTCTCTGACACTCTCTGACACTCTCTGACACTCTCTGACACTCTCGATCACTCTCGATCACACTCTGACACTCTCTATTTCTCTCTATCACTCTCTGACACTCTCTGACACTCTCAGACACTCTCTGACACTCTCTATCACTCTCTGGCACTCTCTGACACTCTCTATCACTCTCTGACTCTCTCTGACACTCTCAGACACTCTCAGACACTCTCTGATAGACTCTGACAGTCACTATCACTCTCTGACACTCTCTGACACTCAATATCACTCTCTGACACTCTCTGACAATCTCTGACACTCCCTATCACTCTCTGACACTCTCTATCACCCTCTATCACCCTCTATCACCCTCTATCACTCTCTGACACTCTCTGACACTCTCTGACACTCTCAGACACTCTCAGAAACTCTCTGATAGTCTCTGACAGTCACTATCACTCTCTGACACTCTCTGACACTCACTATCACTCTCTGACACTCTCTGACAATCTCTGACACTCCCTATCACTCTCTGACACTCTCTATCACCCTCTATCACCCTCTATCACTCTCTGACACTCTCTGACACTCTCTGACACTCTCAGACACTCTCAGACACTCACTATCACTCTCTGACACTTTCAGACACTCTCAGACACTCTCTGACACTCGCTATCACTCTCTGACACTCTCTGACACTCTCTGACACTCCCTATCACTCTCTGACACTCTCTATCACCCTCTATCACTCTCTGACAGTCTCTGACACTCTCAGACACTCTCAGAAACTCACTATCACTCTCTGACACTCTCTGACACTTTCTGACACTCTCAGACAATCACTATCACTCTCTGACACTCTCTGCCACTCTATGACACTCTCTGACACTCACTATTACTCTCTGACACTTACTATCACTTTCTGACACTATCTGACACTCTCTGACACTCTCTATCACTCTGTGACACTCTCTGACACTCTCAGACACCCACTATCACTCTCTGACACTCTCTGCCACTCTATGACACTCTCTGACACTCACTATCACTCTCTGACACTCTCAGACACTTACTATCACTCTCTGACACTATCTGACACTCTCTGACACTCACTATCACTCTCTGACAATCTCTATCACTCTCTGTCACTGCATGGCACTCTCTGACACTCTCTGACACTCACTATCACTCTCTGACACTCACTATCACTCTCGATCACTCTCTATCACTCTCTGACTCTCTCTGACACTCTCTGACACTCTCTATGAGTCTCTGACTCTCTCTGACACTCTCTGACACTCTCAGACACTCTCAGACACTCTCTGATAGTCTCTGACAGTCACTATCACTCTCTATCACTCTCTGACACTCTCTGACACTCACTATCACTCTCTGACACTCTCTGACACTCACTATCACCCTCTGTCAACCTCTATCACTCTCTGACACTCTCTGACACTCTCTGAAACTCTCAGACACTCTCAGACACTCACTATCACTCTCTGACACTCTCTGACACTCTCTGACACTCTCTGACACTCTCAGACACTCACTAACAATCTCTGACACTCACTATCACTCACTGACACTCTCAGACACTCTCTGACACTCACTGTCACTCTCTGAAAATCTCTGACACTCACTATCACTCTCTGACACTCTCTTCCACTCCATGACACTGTCTGACACTTACTATCACTCTCTGACATTATCTGACTCTCTCTGACACTCTCTATCACTCTGTGACACTCTCTGACGCTCACTATCACTCTCTGACATTATCTGACTCTCTCTGACACTCTCTATCTCTCTGTGACACTCTCTGACGCTCACTATCACTCTCTGACACTCTCTGACACTCACTATCACACTCTGACACTCTTAGACACTCACTATCACTCTCTGACAGTCTCTGACACTCTCAGACACTCACTGTCACGCTCTGATACTCTCTGACACTCACTATCACTCTCTGACACTCTCTATCACTCTCTGACATTCTATGACACTCTCTGACGCTCTCTGACACTCACTATCACTCTCTGACACTCTCTGACACTCTTAGAGACTCACTGTCACTCTCTGATACTCTCTGACACTCTCTATCACTCTCTGACTCTCTCTGACACTCTCTGACACTCTTAGACACTCTGAGACCCTCTCTGATAGTCTCTGACACTCACTATCACTCTCTGACACTCTCTATCACTCTCTGACACTCCATGACACTCTCTGACGCTCTCTGACACTCACTATCACTCTCTGACACTCTCTGACACTCTCAGAGACTCACTGTCACTCTCTGATACTCTCTGACACTCACTATCACTCTCTGACACTCACTATCACTCTCTGACACTCTCTGACAATCTCTGACACTCCCTATCACTCTCTGACACTCTCTATCACCCTCTATCACCCTCTATCACCCTCTATCACTCTCTGACACTCTCTGACACTCTCTGACACTCTCAGACACTCTCAGGCACTCACTATCACTCTCTGACACTTTCAGACACTCTCAGACACTCTCTGACACTCGCTATCACTCCCTATCACTCTCTGACACTCTCTATCACCCTCTATCACTCTCTGACACTCTCTGACAGTCTCTGACACTCTCAGACACTCTCAGAGACTCACTATCACTCTCTGACACTCTCTGACACTTTCAGACACTCTCAGACAATCACTATCACTCTCTGACACTCTCTGCCACTCTATGACACTCTCTGACACTCACTATCACTCTCTGACACTTACTATCACTTTCTGACTCTATCTGACACTCTCTGACACTCTCTATCACTCTGTGACACTCTCTGACACTCTCAGACACCCACTATCACTCTCTGACACTCTCTGCCACTCTATGACACTCTCTGACACTCACTATCACTCTCTGACACTCTCAGACACTTACTATCACTCTCTGACACTATCTGACACTCTCTGACACTCACTATCACTCTCTGACAATCTCTATCTCTCTCTGACACTGCATGGCACTCTCTGACACTCTCTGACACTCACTATCACTCTCTGACACTCCCAGACACTCACTATCACTCTCTGACACTCTATGACACTCACTATCACTCTCGATCACTCTCTATCACTCTCTGACACTCTCTGACACTCTCTGACACTCTCTATGAGTCTCTGACTCTCTCTGACACTCTCTGACACTCTCAGACACTCTCTGATAGTCTCTGACAGTCACTATCACTCTCTATCACTCTCTGACACTCTCTGACACTCACTATCACTCTCTGACACTCTCTGACACTCACTATCACCCTCTGTCAACCTCGATCACTCTCTGACACTCTCTGACACTCTCTGACACTCTCAGACACTCTCAGAAACTCACTATCACTCACTGACACTCTCTGACACTCTCTGACACTCTCTGACACTCTCAGACACTCACTAACAATCTCTGACACTCACTACCACGCACTGACACTCTCAGACACTCTCTGACACTCACTGTCACTCTCTGAAAATCTCTGACACTCACTATCACTCTCTGACACTCTCTGCTACTCCATGACACTCTCTGACACTTACTGTCACTCTCTGACATTATCTGACTCTCTCTGACACTCTCTATCACTCTGTGACACTCTCTGACGCTCACTATCGCTCTCTGACATTATCTGACTCTCTCTGACACTCTCTATCACTCTGTGACACTCTCTGACGCTCACTAAAACTCTCTGACACTCTCTGACACTCACTATCACTCTCTGCCAATCTCTGACACTCACTATCACTCTCTGATACTCTCTGATACTCTATGACACTCTCTGACACTCACTATCACTCTCTGACACTCTCAGACACTCACTATCACTCTCTGACACTCTCAGAGACTCACTGTCACGCTCTGATACTCTCTGACACTCACTATCACTCTCTGACACTCTCTATCACTCTCTGACATTCTCTATCACCCTCTATCACCCTCTATCACTCTCTGACACTCTCTGACACTCTCTGACACTCTCAGACACTCTCAGACACTCTCTGATAGTCTCTGATAGTCACTCTCACTCTCTGACACTCACTATCACTCTCTGACACTCTCTGACACTCTCTGACACTCCCTATCACTCTCTGACACTCTCTATCACCCTCTATCACCCTCTATCACCCTCTATCACTCTCTGACACTCTCTGACACTCTCTGACATTCTCAGACACTCTCAGACACTCTCTGACACTCACTATCACTCTCTGACACTCTCTGACACTCTCTGACACTCCCTATCACTCTCTGACACTCTCTATCACCCTCTATCACTCTCTGACACTCTCTGACAGTCTCTGACAGTCTCAGACACTCTCAGAGACTCACTAACACTCTCTGACACTCTCTGACACTTTCAGACACTCTCAGACAATCACTATCACTCTCTGACACTCTCTGCCACTCTATGACACTCTCTGACACTCACTATCACTCTCTGACACTTACTATCACTTTCTGACACTATCTGACACTCTCAGACACTCTCTATCACTCTGTGACACTCTCTGACACTTACTATCACTCTCTGACACTATCTCACACTCTGACACTCACTATCACTCTCTGACAATCTCTATCAATCTCTGACACTGCATGGCACTCTCTGACACTCTCTGACACTCACTATCACTCTCTGACACTCTCTGACACTCACTATCACTCTCGATCACTCTCTATCACTCTCTGACACTCTCTGACACTCTCAGACACTCTCAGACACTCTCTGACACTCACTTTCACTCTCTGAAACTCACCATCACTCTCTGACACTCTCTGACAGTCCGTATAACTCTCTGACACTCTGTTTAACTCTCTGACACTCTCTCACACTCTCTGACACTCTCTGCCAATCTCAGACACTCTCAGACACTCACTATCACTCTCTGATACACTCTGACACTCAATATCACTCTCTGACACTCTCTATCACTCTCTGACACTCTCAGACACTCTCTGACAATCTCAGACACTCTCAGACACTCACTATCACTCTCTGATACTCTCTGACACTCAATATCTCTCTCTGACACTCTCTATCACTCTCTGACACTCTCAGACACTCTCAGACACTCTCTGACACTCTCTGACACTCACTATCACTCTCTGACAATCTCTGACACTCACTGTCACTCTCTAGGACTCTCTGACACTCTCTGACACTCTCTGAAACTCTCTGACACTCTGAGACACTCTCTGAAACTCTCTGACACTCTGAGACACTCTCAGACACTCTCAGAACCTCACTATCACTCTCTGAAACACACTATCACTCTCTGACACTCTCTGACACTCTCGATCACTCTCTGACACTCTCTGACACTCTCTATCACTTTCGGACACTCTCTGACACTCTCAGACACTCACTATCACTCGCTGAAACTCACTATCACTCTCTGACACTCTCTGACACTCTCTGACACTCTCGATCACTCTCGATCACACTCTGACACTCTCTATTTCTCTCTATCACTCTCTGACACTCTCTGACACTCTCAGACACTCTCTGACACTCTCTATCACTCTCTGACACTCTCAGACACTCTCTGACACTCTCTATCACTCTCTGACACACTCTGACACTCACTATCACTCTCTGACACTCTCTGACGCTCTCTATCACTCTCTGACACTCTCTGACACTCTCTATCACTCTCTGACTCTCACTATCACTCTCTGACACTCTCAGACACTCACTATCACTCTCTGACACTCTCTGACACTCTCAGAGACTCACTGTCACGCTCTGATACTCTCTGACACTCACTATCACTCTCTGACACTCACTATCACTCTCTGACACTCTCTGACAATCTCTGACACTCCCTATCACTCTCTGACACTCTCTATCACCCTCTATCACCCTCTATCACCCTCTATCACTCTCTGACACTCTCTGACACTCTCTGACACTCTCTGACACTCTCAGACACTCTCAGGCACTCACTATCACTCTCTGACACTTTCAGACACTCTCAGACACTCTCTGACACTCGCTATCACTCCCTATCACTCTCTGACACTCTCTATCACCCTCTGACACTCTCTGACAGTCTCTGACACTCTCAGACACTCTCAGAGACTCACTATCACTCTCTGACACTCTCTGACACTTTCAGACACTCTCAGACAATCACTATCACTCTCTGACACTCTCTGCCACTCTATGACACTCTCTGACACTCACTATCACTCTCTGACACTTACTATCACTTTCTGACTCTATCTGACACTCTCTGACACTCTCTATCACTCTGTGACACTCTCTGACACTCTCAGACACCCACTATCACTCTCTGACATTCTCTGCCACTCTATGACACTCTCTGACACTCACTATCACTCTCTGACACTCTCAGACACTTACTATCACTCTCTGACACTATCTGACACTCTCTGACACTCACTATCACTCTCTGACAATCTCTATCACTCTCTGACACTGCATGGCACTCTCTGACACTCTCTGACACTCACTATCACTCTCTGACACTCCCAGACACTCACTATCACTCTCTGACACTCTCTGACACTCACTATCACTCTCGATCACTCTCTATCACTCTCTGACACACTCTGACACTCTCTGACACTCTCTATGAGTCTCTGACTCTCTCTGACACTCTCTGAGACTCTCAGACACTCTCAGACACTCTCTGATAGTCTCTGACAGTCACTATCACTCTCTATCACTCTCTGACACTCTCTGACACTCACTATCACTCTCTGACACTCTCTGACACTCACTATCACCCTCTGTCAACCTCGATCACTCTCTGACACTCTCTGACACTCTCTGACACTCTCAGACACTCTCAGAAACTCACTATCACTCACTGACACTCTCTGACACTCTCTGACACTCTCTGACACTCTCAGACACTCACTAACAATCTCTGACACTCACTACCACGCACTGACACTCTCAGACACTCTCTGACACTCACTGTCACTCTCTGAAAATCTCTGACACTCACTATCACTCTCTGACACTCTCTGCTACTCCATGACACTCTCTGACACTTACTGTCACTCTCTGACATTATCTGACTCTCTCTGACACTCTCTATCACTCTGTGACACTCTCTGACGCTCACTATCGCTCTCTGACATTATCTGACTCTCTCTGACACTCTCTATCACTCTGTGACACTCTCTGACGCTCACTATCACTCTCTGACACTCTCTGACACTCACTATCACTCTCTGCCAATCTCTGACACTCACTATCACTCTCTGATACTCTCTGATACTCTATGACACTCTCTGACACTCACTATCACTCTCTGACACTCTCAGACACTCACTATCACTCTCTGACACTCTCTGACACTCTCAGAGACTCACTGTCACGCTCTGATACTCTCTGACACTCACTATCACTCTCTGACACTCTCTATCACTCTCTGACACTCTCTATCACCCTCTATCACCCTCTATCACCCTCTATCACTCTCTGACACTCTCTGACACTCTCTGACACTCTCAGACACTCTCAGACACTCTCTGATAGTCTCTGACAGTCACTCTCACTCTCTGACACTCACTATCACTCTCTGACACTCTCTGACACTCTCTGACACTCCCTATCACTCTCTGACACTCTCTATCACCCTCTATCACCCTCTATCACCCTCTATCACTCTCTGACACTCTCTGACACTCTCTGACATTCTCAGACACTCTCAGACACTCTCTGACACTCACTATCACTCTCTGACACTCTCTGACACTCCCTATCACTCTCTGACACTCTCTATCACCCTCTATCACTCTCTGACACTCTCTGACAGTCTCTGACAGTCTCAGACACTCTCAGAGACTCACTAACACTCTCTGACACTCTCTGACACTTTCAGACACTCTCAGACAATCACTATCACTCTCTGACACTCTCTGCCACTCTATGACACTCTCTGACACTCACTATCACTCTCTGACACTTACTATCACTTTCTGACACTATCTGACACTCTCTGACACTCTCTATCACTCTGTGACACTCTCTGACACTTACTATCACTCTCTGACACTATCTCACACTCTGACACTCACTATCACTCTCTGACAATCTCTATCAATCTCTGACACTGCATGGCACTCTCTGACACTCTCTGACACTCACTATCACTCTCTGACACTCTCTGACACTCACTATCACTCTCGATCACTCTCTATCACTCTCTGACACTCTCTGACACTCTCAGACACTCTCAGACACTCTCTGACACTCACTTTCACTCTCTGAAACTCACCATCACTCTCTGACACTCTCTGACAGTCCGTATAACTCTCTGACACTCTGTTTAACTCTCTGACACTCTCTCACACTCTCTGACACTCTCTGCCAATCTCAGACACTCTCAGACACTCACTATCACTCTCTGATACACTCTGACACTCAATATCACTCTCTGACACTCTCTATCACTCTCTGACACTCTCAGACACTCTCTGACAATCTCAGACACTCTCAGACACTCACTATCACTCTCTGATACTCTGAGACACTCAATATCTCTCTCTGACACTCTCTATCACTCTCTGACACTCTCAGACACTCTCAGACACTCTCTGACACTCTCTGACACTCACTATCACTCTCTGACAATCTCTGACACTCACTGTCACTCTCTAGGATTCTCTGACACTCTCTGACACTCTCTGAAACTCTCTGACACTCTGAGACACTCTCTGATACTCTCTGACACTCTGAGACACTCTCAGACACTCTCAGACCCTCACTATCACTCTCTGAAACACACTATCACTCTCTGACACTCTCTGACACTCTCGATCACTCTCTGACACTCTCTGACACTCTCTATCACTTTCGGACACTCTCTGACACGCTCAGACACTCACTATCACTCGCTGAAACTCACTATCACTCTCTGACACTCTCTGACACTCTCTGACACTCTCGATCACTCTCGATCACACTCTGACACTCTCTATTTCTCTCTATCACTCTCTGACACTCTCAGACACTCTCTGACACTCTCTATCACTCTCTGACACTCTCAGACACTCTCTGACACTCTCTATCACTCTCTGACACTCTCTGACACTCACTATCACTCTCTGACACTCTCTGACACTCTCTATCACTCTCTGACACTCTCTGACACTCTCTGACACTCTCTATCACTCTCTGACTCTCACTATCACTCTCTGACACTCTCAGACACTCACTATCACTCTCTGACACTCTCTGACACTCTCAGAGACTCACTGTCACGCTCTGATACTCTCTGACACTCACTATCACTCTCTGACACTCTCTATCACTCTCTGACACTCTATGACACTCTCTGACGCTCTCTGACACTCACTATCACTCTCTGACACTCTCTGACACTCTCAGAGACTCACTGTCACTCTCTGATACTCTCTGACACTCACTATCACTCTCTGACAATCTCTATCACTCTCTGACACTGCATGGCACTCTCTGACACTCTCTGACACTCACTATCACTCTCTGACACTCTCAGACACTCACTATCACTCTCTGACACTCTCTGACACTCACTATCACTCTCGATCACTCTCTATCACTCTCTGACACTCGTTGACACTCTCAGACACTCTCAGACACTCTCTGACACTCTCTATCACTCTCTGACATTATGTGACACTCTCAGACACTCTCAAACACACACTTTCACTCTCTGACACTCTCTGCAACTCACCATCACTCTCTGACACTCTCTGACAATCCGTATAACTCTCTGACACTCTGTTTAACTCTCTGACACTCTCTCACACTCTCTGACACTCTCTGCCAATCTCAGACACTCTCAGACACTCACTATCACTCTCTGATACACTCTGACACTCAATATCACTCTCTGACACTCTCTATCACTCTCTGACACTCTCAGACACTCTCTGACAATCTCAAACAATCGCTGACACTCTCAGACACTCTCAGACACTCTCTGACACTCTCTATCACTCTCTGACATTATGTGACACTCTCTATCACTCTCTGACACTCGCTGACACTCTCAGACACTCTCAGACACTCTCTGACACTCTCTATCACTCTCTGACATTATGTGACACTCTCAGACACTCTCAAACACACACTTTCACTCTCTGACACTCTCTGCAACTCACCATCACTCTCTGACACTCTCTGACAATCCGTGTAACTCTCTGACACTCTCTCACACTCTCTGACACTCTCTGCCAATCTCAGACACTCTCAGACACTCACTATCACTCTCTGATACACTCTGACACTCAATATCACTCTCTGACACTCTCTATCACTCTCTGACACTCTCAGACACTCTCTGACAATCTCAGAAACTCTCAGACACTCACTATCACTCTCTGATACTCTCTGACACTCAATATCACTCTCTGACACTCTCTATCACTCTCTGACACTCTCTGACACTCTCTGACACTCTCTATCACTCTCTGACACTCTCTGACACTCTCTGACACTCTCTATCACTCTCTGACACTCTCTGACACTCTCTATCACTCACGATCACTCTCCATCACTCACAATCAATCTCCGAAAATTTCTGACACTCTCTGACACTCTCGATCACTCTCTGACACTCTCTGACACTCTCTGACACTCTCGATCACTCTCTGACTCTCTCTGACACTCTCAGACACTCTCAGACACTCTCTGATAGTCTCTGACAGTCACTCTCACTCTCTGACACTCACTATCACTCTCTGACACTCTCTGACACTCTCTGACACTCCCTATCACTCTCTGACACTCTCTATCACCCTCTATCACCCTCTATCACCCTCTATCACTCTCTGACACTCTCTGACACTCTCTGACATTCTCAGACACTCTCAGACACTCTCTGACACTCACTATCACTCTCTGACACTCTCTGACACTCTCTGACACTCCCTATCACTCTCTGACACTCTCTATCACCCTCTATCACTCTCTGACACTCTCTGACAGTCTCTGACAGTCTCAGACACTCTCAGAGACTCACTAACACTCTCTGACACTCTCTGACACTTTCAGACACTCTCAGACAATCACTATCACTCTCTGACACTCTCTGACACTCTCTGACACTCTCTGCCACTCTATGACACTCTCTGACACTCACTATCACTCTCTGACACTTACTATCACTTTCTGACACTATCTGACACTCTCTATCACTCTCTATCACTCTCTGACACTCTCTGACACTCACTATCACTCTCTGACACTCTCTATCACTCTCTGACACTCTCTGACACTCTCTGACACTCAGTATCACTCTCTGACACTCTCTGACACTCTCTATCACTCACGATCACTCTCCATCACTCACAATCAATCTCCGAAAATTTCTGACACTCTCTGACACTCTCGATCACTCTCTGGCACTCTCTGACACTCTCTGACACTCTCGATCACTCTCTGACTCTCTCTGACACTCTCAGACACTCTCAGACACTCTCTGATAGTCTCTGACAGTCACTCTCACTCTCTGACACTCACTATCACTCTCTGACACTCTCTGACACTCTCTGACACTCCCTATCACTCTCTGACACTCTCTATCACCCTCTATCACCCTCTATCACCCTCTATCATTCTCTGACACTCTCTGACACTCTCTGACATTCTCAGACACTCTCAGACACTCTCTGACACTCACTATCACTCTCTGACACTCTCTGACACTCTCTGACACTCCCTATCACTCTCTGACACTCTCTATCACCCTCTATCACTCTCTGACACTCTCTGACAGTCTCAGACACTCTCAGAGACTCACTAACACTCTCTGACACTCTCTGACACTTTCAGACACTTTCAGACAATCACTATCACTCTCTGACACTCTCTGCCACTCTATGACACTCTCTGACACTCACTATCACTCTCTGACACTTACTATCACTTTCTGACACTATCTGACACTCTCTGACACTCTCTATCACTCTGTGACACTCTCTGACACTTACTATCACTCTCTGACACTATCTGACACTCTCTGACACTCACTATCACTCTCTGACAATCTCTATCAATCTCTGACACTGCATGGAACTCTCTGACACTCTCTGACACTCACTATCACTCTCTGACACTCTCTGACACTCACTATCACTCTCGATCACTCTCTATCACTCTCTGACACTCTCTGACACTCTCAGACACTCTCAGACACTCTCTGACACTCACTTTCACTCTCTGAAACTCACCATCACTCTCTGACACTCTCTGACAGTCCGTATAACTCTCTGACACTCTGTTTAACTCTCTGACACTCTCTCACACTCTCTGACACTCTCTGCCAATCTCAGACACTCTCAGACACTCACTATCACTCTCTGATACACTCTGACACTCAATATCACTCTCTGACACTCTCTATCACTCTCTGACACTCTCAGACACTCTCTGACAATCTCAGACACTCTCAGACACTCACTATCACTCTCTGATACTCTCTGACACTCAATATCTCTCTCTGACACTCTCTATCACTCTCTGACACTCTCAGACACTCTCAGACACTCTCTGACACTCTCTGACACTCACTATCACTCTCTGACAATCTCTGACACTCACTATCACTCTCTGACCATCTCTGACACTCACTGTCACTCTCTAGGACTCTCTGACACTCTCTGACACTCTCTGACACTCTCTGCCAATCTCAGACACTCTCAGACACTCACTATCACTCTCTGATACACTCTGACACTCAATATCACTCTCTGACACTCTCTATCACTCTCTGACACTCTCAGACACTCTCTGACAATCTCAGACACTCTCAGACACTCACTATCACTCTCTGATACTCTCTGACACTCAATATCACTCTCTGACACTCTCTATCACTCTCTGACACTCTCACACACACTCTGACACTCTCTGACACTCACTATCACTCTCTGACACTCTCAGACACTCACTATCACTCTCTGACAATCTCTGACACTCACTGTCACTCTCTAGAACTCTCTGACACACTCTGACACTCTCTGAAACTCTCTGACACTCTGAGACACTCTCTGAAACTCTCTGACACGCTGAGACACTCTCAGACACTCTCAGACACTCACTATCACTCTCTGAAACTCACTATCACTCGCTGACACTCTCTGACACTCTCTGAAACTCTCTGACACTCTCGATCACTCTCGATCACTCTCTGACACTCTCTATCTCTCTCTATCACTCTCTGACACTCTCTGACACTCTCTGACACTCTCTGACACTCTCAGACACTCTCTCACACTCTCGGACACTCTCTGACACTCTCTATCACTCTCTATCACTCTCTGACACTCTCTGACACTCACTATCACTCTCTGACACTCTCTGACACTCTCTATCACTCTCTGACACTCTCTGACACTCTCTGACACTCTCTGACACTCTCTATCACTCTCTGACACTCTCTGACACTCTCTATCAATCACGATCACTCTCCATCACTCACAATCAATCTCCGAAAATTTCTGACACTCTCTGACACTCTCGATCACTCTCTGGCACTCTCTGACACTCTCTGACACTCTCGATCACTCTCTGACTCTCTCTGACACTCTCAGACACTCTCAGACACTCTCTGATAGTCTCTGACAGTCACTATCACTCTCTGACACTCACTATCACTCTCTGACACTCTCTGACACTCTCTGACACTCCCTATCACTCTCTGACACTCTCTATCACCCTCTATCACCCACTATCACCCTCTATCACTCTCTGACACTCTCTGACACTCTCTGACATTCTCAGACACTCTCAGACACTCTCTGACACTCACTATCACTCTCTGACACTCTCTGACACTCTCTGACACTCCCTATCACTCTCTGACACTCTCTATCACCCTCTATCACTCTCTGACACTCTCTGACAGTCTCTGACAGTCTCAGACACTCTCAGAGACTCACTAACACTCTCTGACACTCTCTGACACTTTCAGACACTCTCAGACAATCACTATCACTCTCTGACACTCTCTGCCACTCTATGACACTCTCTGACACTCACTATCACTCTCTGACACTTACTATCACTTTCTGACACTATCTGACACTCTCTGACACTCTATCACTCTGTGACACTCTCTGACACTTACTATCACTCTCTGACACTATCTGACACTCTCTGACACTCACTATCACTCTCTGACAATCTCTATCAATCTCTGACACTGCATGGCACTCTCTGACACTCTCTGACACTCACTATCACTCTCTGACACTCTCTGACACTCACTATCACTCTCGATCACTCTCTATCACTCTCTGACACTCTCTGACACTCTCAGACACTCTCAGACACTCTCTGACACTCACTTTCACTCTCTGAAACTCACCATCACTCTCTGACACTCTCTGACAGTCCGTATAACTCTCTGACACTCTGTTTAACTCTCTGACACTCTCTCACACTCTCTGACACTCTCTGCCAATCTCAGACACTCTCAGACACTCACTATCACTCTCTGATACACTCTGACACTCAATATCACTCTCTGACACTCTCTATCACTCTCTGACACTCTCAGACACTCTCTGACAATCTCAGACACTCTCAGACACTCACTATCACTCTCTGATACTCTCTGACACTCAATATCTCTCTCTGACACTCTCAGACACTCTCAGACACTCTCTGACGCACTCTGACACTCACTATCACTCTCTGACACTCTCAGACACTCACTATCACTCTCTGACAATCTCTGACACTCACTGTCACTCTCTAGGACTCTCTGACACTCTCTGACACTCTCTGATACTCTCTGACACTCTGAGACACTCTCTGAAACTCTCTGACACTCTGAGACACTCTCAGACACTCTCAGACCCTCACTATCACTCTCTGAAACACACTATCACTCTCTGACACTCTCTGACACTCTCGATCACTCTCTGACACTCTCTGACACTCTCTATCACTTTCGGACACTCTCTGACACTCTCAGACACTCACTATCACTCGCTGAAACTCACTATCACTCTCTGACACTCTCTGACACTCTCTGACACTCTCTGACACTCTCGATCACTCTCGATCACTCTCTGACACTCTCTATCTCTCTCTATCACTCTCTGACACTCTCTGACACTCTCAGACACTCTCTGACACTCTCTATCACTCTCTGACACTCTCAGACACTCTCTGACACTCTCTATCACTCTCTGACACTCTCTGACACTCACTATCACTCTCTGACACTCTCTGACACTCTCTATCACTCTCTGACACTCTCTGACACTCTCTGACACTCTCTATCACTCTCTGACTCTCACTATCACTCTCTGACACTCTCAGACACTCACTATCACTCTCTGACACTCTCTGACACTCTCAGAGACTCACTGTCACGCTCTGATACTCTCTGACACTCACTATCACTCTCTGACACTCTCTATCACTCTCTGACACTCTATGACACTCTCTGACGCTCTCTGACACTCACTATCACTCTCTGACACTCTCTGACACTCTCAGAGACTCACTGTCACTCTCTGATACTCTCTGACACTCACTATCACTCTCTGACAATCTCTATCACTCTCTGACACTGCATGGCACTCTCTGACACTCTCTGACACTCACTATCACTCTCTGACACTCTCAGACACTCACTATCACTCTCTGACACTCTCTGACACTCACTATCACTCTCGATCACTCTCTATCACTCTCTGACACTCGTTGACACTCTCAGACACTCTCAGACACTCTCTGACACTCTCTATCACTCTCTGACACTCTCTGACACTCTCTGACACTCTCTATCACTCTCTGACTCTCACTATCACTCTCTGACACTCTCAGACACTCACTATCACTCTCTGACACTCTCTGACACTCTCAGAGACTCACTGTCACGCTCTGATACTCTCTGACACTCACTATCACTCTCTGACACTCTCTATCACTCTCTGACACTCTATGACACTCTCTGACGCTCTCTGACACTCACTATCACTCTCTGACACTCTCTGACACTCTCAGAGACTCACTGTCACTCTCTGATACTCTCTGACACTCACTATCACTCTCTGACAATCTCTATCACTCTCTGACACTGCATGGCACTCTCTGACACTCTCTGACACTCACTATCACTCTCTGACACTCTCAGACACTCACTATCACTCTCTGACACTCTCTGACACTCACTATCACTCTCGATCACTCTCTATCACTCTCTGACACTCGTTGACACTCTCAGACACTCTCAGACACTCTCTGACACTCTCTATCACTCTCTGACATTATGTGACACTCTCAGACACTCTCAAACACACACTTTCACTCTCTGACACTCTCTGCAACTCACCATCACTCTCTGACACTCTCTGACAATCCGTATAACTCTCTGACACTCTGTTTAACTCTCTGACACTCTCTCACACTCTCTGACACTCTCTGCCAATCTCAGACACTCTCAGACACTCACTATCACTCTCTGATACACTCTGACACTCAATATCACTCTCTGACACTCTCTATCACTCTCTGACACTCTCAGACACTCTCTGACAATCTCAGACACTCGCAGACACTCACTATCACTCTCTGATACTCTCTGACACTCAATATCACTCTCTGACAGTCTCAGACACTCTCAGAGACTCACTAACACTCTCTGACACTCTCTGACACTTTCAGACACTCTCAGACAATCACTATCACTCTCTGACACTCTCTGCCACTCTATGACACTCTCTGACACTCACTATCACTCTCTGACACTTACTATCACTTTCTGACACTATCTGACACTCTCTGACACTCTCTATCACTCTGTGACACTCTCTGACACTTACTATCACTCTCTGACACTATCTGACACTCTCTGACACTCACTATCACTCTCTCACAATCTCTATCAATCTCTGACACTGCATGGCACTCTCTGACACTCTCTGACACTCACTATCACTCTCTGACACTCTCTGACACTCACTATCACTCTCGATCACTCTCTATCACTCTCTGACACTCTCTGACACTCTCAGACACTCTCAGACACTCTCTGACAATCACTTTCACTCTCTGAAACTCACCATCACTCTCTGACACTCTCTGACAGTCCGTATAACTCTCTGACACTCTGTTTAACTCTCTGACACTCTCTCACACTCTCTGACACTCTCTGCCAATCTCAGACACTCTCAGACACTCACTATCACTCTCTGATACACTCTGACACTCAATATCACTCTCTGACACTCACTATCACTCTCTGACACTCTCAGACACTCTCTGACAATCTCAGACACTCTCAGACACTCACTATCACTCTCTGATACTCTCTGACACTCAATATCTCTCTCTGACACTCTCTATCACTCTCTGACACTCTCAGACACTCTCAGACACTCTCTGACACTCTCTGACACTCACTATCACTCTCTGACACTCTCAGACACTCACTATCACTCTCTGACCATCTCTGACACACACTGTCACTCTCTAGGACTCTCTGACACTCTCTGACACTCTCTGACACTCTCTGCCAATCTCAGACACTCTCAGACACTCACTATCACTCTCTGATACACTCTGACACTCAATATCACTCTCTGACACTCTCTATCACTCTCTGACACTCTCAGACACTCTCTGACAATCTCAGACACTCTCAGACACTCACTATCACTCTCTGATACTCTCTGACACTCAATATCACTCTCTGACACTCTCTATCACTCTCTGACACTCTCACACACACTCTGACACTCTCTGACACTCACTATCACTCTCTGACACTCTCAGACACTCACTATCACTCTCTGACAATCTCTGACACTCACTGTCACTCTCTAGAACTCTCTGACACACTCTGACACTCTCTGAAACTCTCTGACACTCTGAGACACTCTCTGAAACTCTCTGACACGCTGAGACACTCTCAGACACTCTCAGATACTCTCAGACCCTCACTATCACTCTCTGAAACACACTTTCACTCTCTGACACTCTCTGACACTCTCGATCACTCTCTGACACTCTCTGACACTCTCTATCACTTTCGGACACTCTCTGACACTCTCAGACACTCACTATCACTCTCTGAAACTCACTATCACTCGCTGACACTCTCTGACACTCTCTGAAACTCTCTGACACTCTCGATCACTCTCGATCACTCTCTGACACTCTCTATCTCTCTCTATCACTCTCTGACACTCTCTGACACTCTCTGACACTCTCTGACACTCTCAGACACTCTCTGACACTCTCGGACACTCTCTGACACTCTCTATCACTCTCTATCACTCTCTGACACTCTCTGACACTCACTATCACTCTCTGACACTCTCTGACACTCTCTATCACTCTCTGACACTCTCTGACACTCTCTGACACTCTCTATCACTCTCTGACACTCTCTGACACTCTCTATCACTCACGATCACTCTCCATCACTCACAATCAATCTCCGAAAATTTCTGACACTCTCTGACACTCTCGATCACTCTCTGGCACTCTCTGACACTCTCTGACACTCTCGATCACTCTCTGACTCTCTCTGACACTCTCAGACACTCTCAGACACTCTCTGATAGTCTCTGACAGTCACTATCACTCTCTGACACTCACTATCACTCTCTGACACTCTCTGACACTCTCTGACACTCCCTATCACTCTCTGACACTCTCTATCACCCTCTATCACCCTCTATCACCCTCTATCACTCTCTGACACTCTCTGACACTCTCTGACATTCTCAGACACTCTCAGACACTCTCTGACACTCACTATCACTCTGTGACACTCTCTGACACTCTCTGACACTCCCTATCACTCTCTGACACTCTCTATCACCCTCTATCACTCTCTGACACTCTCTGACAGTCTCTGACAGTCTCAGACACTCTCAGAGACTCACTAACACTCTCTGACACTCTCTGACACTTTCAGACACTCTCAGACAATCACTATCACTCTCTGACACTCTCTGCCACTCTATGACACTCTCTGACACTCACTATCACTCTCTGACACTTACTATCACTTTCTGACACTATCTGACACTCTCTGACACTCTATCACTCTGTGACACTCTCTGACACTTACTATCACTCTCTGACACTATCTGACACTCTCTGACACTCACTATCACTCTCTGACAATCTCTATCAATCTCTGACACTGCATGGCACTCTCTGACACTCTCTGACACTCACTATCACTCTCTGACACTCTCTGACACTCACTATCACTCTCGATCACTCTCTATCACTCTCTGACACTCTCTGACACTCTCAGACACTCTCAGACACTCTCTGACACTCACTTTCACTCTCTGAAACTCACCATCACTCTCTGACACTCTCTGACAGTCCGTATAACTCTCTGACACTCTGTTTAACTCTCTGACACTCTCTCACACTCTCTGACACTCTCTGCCAATCTCAGACACTCTCAGACACTCACTATCAATCTCTGATACACTCTGACACTCAATATCACTCTCTGACACTCTCTATCACTCTCTGACACTCTCAGACACTCTCTGACAATCTCAGACACTCTCAGACACTCACTATCACTCTCTGATACTCTCTGACACTCAATATCTCTCTCTGACACTCTCTATCACTCTCTGACACTCTCAGACACTCTCAGACACTCTCAGACACTCTCTGACACTCTCTGACACTCACTATCACTCTCTGACACTCTCAGACACTCACTATCACTCTCTGACAATCTCTGACACTCACTGTCACTCTCTAGGACTCTCTGACACTCTCTGACACTCTCTGATACTCTGTGACACTCTGAGACACTCTCTGAAACTCTCTGACACTCTGAGACACTCTCAGACACTCTCAGACCCTCACTATCACTCTCTGAAACACACTATCACTCTCTGACACTCTCTGACACTCTCGATCACTCTCTGACACTCTCTGACACTCTCTATCACTTTCGGACACTCTCTGACACTCTCAGACACTCACTATCACTCGCTGAAACTCACTATCACTCTCTGACACTCTCTGACACTCTCTGACACTCTCGATCACTCTCGATCACTCTCTGACACTCTCTATCTCTCTCTATCACTCTCTGACACTCTCTGACACTCTCAGACACTCTCTGACACTCTCTATCACTCTCTGACACTCTCAGACACTCTCTGACACTCTCTATCACTCTCTGACACTCTCTGACACTCACTATCACTCTCTGACACTCTCTGACACTCTCTATCACTCTCTGACACTCTCTGACACTCTCTGACACTCTCTATCACTCTCTGACTCTCACTATCACTCTCTGACACTCTCAGACACTCACTATCACTCTCTGACACTCTCTGACACTCTCAGAGACTCACTGTCACGCTCTGATACTCTCTGACACTCACTATCACTCTCTGACACTCTCTATCACTCTCTGACACTCTATGACACTCTCTGACGCTCTCTGACACTCACTATCACTCTCTGACACTCTCTGACACTCTCAGAGACTCACTGTCACTCTCTGATACTCTCTGACACTCACTATCACTCTCTGACAATCTCTATCACTCTCTGACACTGCATGGCACTCTCTGACACTCTCTGACACTCACTATCACTCTCTGACACTCTCAGACACTCACTATCACTCTCTGACACTCTCTGACACTCACTATCACTCTCGATCACTCTCTATCACTCTCTGACACTCGTTGACACTCTCAGACACTCTCAGACACTCTCTGACACTCTCTATCACTCTCTGACATTATGTGACACTCTCAGACACTCTCAAACACACACTTTCACTCTCTGACACTCTCTGCAACTCACCATCACTCTCTGACACTCTCTGACAATACGTATAACTCTCTGACACTCTGTTTAACTCTCTGACACTCTCTCACACTCTCTGACACTCTCTGCCAATCTCAGACACTCTCAGACACTCACTATCACTCTCTGATACACTCTGACACTCAATATCACTCTCTGACACTCTCTATCACTCTCTGACACTCTCAGACACTCTCTGACAATCTCAGACACTCTCAGACACTCACTATCACTCTCTGATACTCTCTGACACTCAATATCACTCTCTGACACTCTCAGACACTCTCTGACACTCTCTGACACTCACTATCACTCTCTGACACTCTCAGACACTCACTATCACTCTCTGACAATCTCTGACACTCACTGTCACTCTCTAGAACTCTCTGACACTCTCTGACACTCTCTGAAACTCTCTGACACTCTGAGACACTCTCTGAAACTCTCTGACACTCTGAGACACTCTCAGACACTCTCAGACACTCTCAGACCCTCACAATCACTCTCTGAAACACACTATCACTCTCTGACACTCTCTGACACTCTCGATCACTCTCTGACACTCTCTGACACTCTCTATCACTTTCGGACACTCTCTGACACTCTCAGACACTCACTATCACTCTCTGAAACTCACTATCACTCTCTGACACTCTCTGACACTCTCTGAAACACTCTGACACTCTCGATCACTCTCGATCACTCTCTGACACTCTCTATCTCTCTCTATCACTCTCTGACACTCTCTGACACTCTCAGACACTCTCTGACACTCTCTTTCGCTCTCTGACACTCTCGGACACTCTCTGAAACTCTCTATCACTCTCTATCACTCTCTGACACTCTCTGACACTCACTATCACTCTCTGACACTCTCTGACACTCTCTATCACTCTCTGACACTCTCTGACACTCTCTATCACTCACGATCACTCTCCATCACTCACAATCAATCTCCGAAAATTTCTGACACTCTCTGACACTCTCGATCACTCTCTGGCACTCTCTGACACTCTCTGACACTCTCGATCACTCTCTGACTCTCTCTGACACTCTCAGACACTCTCAGAAACTCTCTGATAGTCTCTGACAGTCACTATCACTCTCTGACACTCACTATCACTCTCTGACACTCTCTGACACTCTCTGACACTCCCTATCACTCTCTGACACTCTCTATCACCCTCTATCACCCTCTATCACCCTCTATCACTCTCTGACACTCTCTGACACTCTCTGACACTCTCAGACTCTCTCAGACACTCACTATCACTCTCTGACACTTTCAGACACTCTCAGACACTCTCTGACACTCACTATCACTCTCTGACACTCTCTGACACTCTCTGACACTCCCTATCACTCTCTGACACTCTCTATCACCCTCTATCACTCTCTGACACTCTCGGACAGTCTCTGACACTCTCAGACACTCTCAGAGACTCACTATCACTCTCTGACACTCTCTGACACTTTCAGACACTCTCAGACAATCACTATCACTCTCTGACACTCTCTGCCACTCTATGACACTCTCAGACAATCACTATCACTCTCTGACACTCTCTGCCACTCTATGACACTCTCTGACACTCACTATCACTCTCTGACACTTACTATCACTTTCTGACACTATCTGACACTCTCTGACACTCTCTATCACTCTGTGACACTCTCTGACACTCTCAGACACCCACTATCACTCTCTGACACTCTCTGCCACTCTATGACACTCTCTGACACTCACTATCACTCTCTGACACTCTCAGACACTTACTATCACTCTCTGACACTATCTGACACTCTCTGACACTCACTATCACTCTCTGACAATCTCTATCACTCTCTGACACTGCATGGCACTCTCTGACACTCTCTGACACTCACTATCACTCTCTGACACTCTCAGACACTCACTATCACTCTCTGACACTCTCTGACGCTCACTATCACTCTCGATCACTCTCTATCACTCTCTGACACTCTCTGAAACTCTCAGACACTCTCAGACACTCTCTGACACTCTCTATCACTCTCTGACACTATGTGACACTCTCAGACACTCTCAGAGACTCACTTTCACTCTCTGACACTCTCTGAAACTCACCATCACTCTCTGACACTCTCTGACACTCTCTATCACTCTCTGACACTCTGTTTAACTCTCTGACACTCTCTCACACTCTCTGACACTCTCTGCCAATCTCAGACACTCTCAGACACTCACTATCACTCTCTGATACACTCTGACACTCAATATCACTCTTTGACACTCTCTATCACTCTCTGACACTCTCAGACACTCTCTGACAATCTCAGACACTCTCAGACACTCACTAGCACTCTCTGATACTCTCTGACACTCAATATCACTCTCTGACACTCTCTATCACTCTCTGACACTCTCAGACACTCTCTGACACTCTCTGACACTCTCTGACACTCACTATCACTCTCTGACACTCTCAGACACTCACTATCACTCTCTAGAACTCTCTGACACTCTCTGACACTCTCTGAAACTCTCTGACACTCTGAGACACTCTCTGAAACTCTCTGACACTCTGAGACACTCTCAGACACTCTCAGACACTCTCAGACCCTCACTATCACTCTCTGAAACACACTATCACTGTCTGACACTCTCTGACACTCTCGATCACTCTCTGACAATCTCTGACACTCTCTATCACTTTCGGACACTTTCTGACACTTTCGGACACTCACTATCACTCGCTGAAACTCACTATCACTCTCTGACACTCTCTGACACTCTCTGACACTCTCGATCACTCTCGATCACTCTCTGACACTCTCTATCTCTCTCTATCACTCTCTGACACTCTCTGACACTCTCAGACACTCTCTGACACTCTCTATCACTCTCTGACACTCTCTGACACTCTCTATCACTCTCTGACACTCTCAGACACTCTCTGACACTCTCTATCACTCTCTATCACTCTCTGACACTCTCTGACACTCACTATCACTCTCTGACACTCTCTGACACTCTCTATCACTCTCTGACACTTCTGACACTCTCTGACACTCTCTATCACTCTCTGACAATCTCTGACACTCTCTATCACTCACGATCACTCTCCATCACTCACAATCAATCTCCGAAAATTTCTGACACTCTCTGACACTCACTATCACTCTCTGACACTCTCTATCACCCTCTATCACCCTCTATCACTCTCTGACACTCTCTGACACTCTATGACACTCTCAGACACTCTCAGACACTCACTATCACTCTCTGACACTTTCAGACACTCTCAGACACTCTCTGACACTCACTATCACTCTCTGACACTCTCTGACACTCTCTGACACTCCCTATCACTCTCTGACACTCTCTATCACCCTCTATCACTCCCTGACACTCTCTGACAGTCTCTGACACTCTCAGAGACTCACTATCACTCTCTGACACTCTCTGACACTTTCAGACACTCTCAGACAATCACTATCACTCTCTGACACTCTCTGCCACTCTATGACACTCTCTGACACTCACTATCACTCTCTGACACTTACTATCACTTTCTGACACTATCTGACATTCTCTGACACTCTCTATCACTCTGTGACACTCTCTGACACTCTCAGACACCCACTATCACTCTCTGACACTCTCTGCCACTCTATGACACTCTCTGACACTCACTATCACTCTCTGACACTATCTGACACTCTCTGACACTCACTATCACTCTCTGACAATCTCTATCACTCTCTGACACTGCATGGCACTCTCTGACACTCTCTGACACTCACTATCACTCTCTGACACTCTCAGACACTCACTATCACTCTCGATCACTCTCTATCACTCTCTGACACTCTCTGACACTCTCAGACACTCTAAGACACTCTCTGACACTCTCTATCACTCTCTGACACTATGTGACACTCTCAGACACTCTCAGACGCTCACTTTCACTCTCTGACACTCTCTGAAACTCACCATCACTCTCTGACACTCTCTGACAGTCCGTATAACTCTCTGACACTCTGTTTAACTCTCTGACACTCTCTGACATTCTCTATCACTCTCTGACACTCTCAGACACTCTCTGACACTCTCTGACACTCTCTGAAACTCTCTGACACTCTGAAACACTCTCGGACACTCTCTATCTCGCTCTGACACTCTGAGACACTCTGAGACACTCTCAGACACTCTCAGACCCTCACTATCACTCTCTGACACTCTCTATCACTTTCGGACACTCTCTGACACTCTCAGACACTCACTATCACTCTCTGACACTCTCTGACACTCTCTGACACTCTCGATCACTCTCTATCACTCTCTATCACTCTCTGACACTCTCTGACACTCTCAGACACTCTCTGACACTCTCTATCACTCTCTGACACTCTCGGACACTCTCTGACACTCTCTATCACTCTCTATCACTCTCTGACATTCTCTGACACTCACTATCACTCTCTGACACTCTCTGACACTCTCTATCACTCTCTGACACTCTCAGACACTCACTATCACTCTCTGACAATCTCTGACACTCACTGTCACTCTCTAGAACTCTCTGACACTCTCTGACACTCTCTGAAACTCTCTGACACTCTGAGACACTCTCTGAAACTCTCTGACACTCTGTTTAACTCTCTGACACTCTCTCACACTCTCTGACACTCTCTGCCAATCTCAGACACTCTCAGACACTCACTATCACTCTCTGATACACTCTGACACTCAATATCACTCTCTGACACTCTCTATCACTCTCTGACACTCTCAGACACTCTCTGACAATCTCAGACACTCTCAGACACTCACTAGCACTCTCTGATACTCTCTGACACTCAATATCACTCTCTGACACTCTCTATCACTCTCTGACACTCTCAGACACTCTCTGACACTCTCTGACACTCACTATCACTCTCTGATACTCTCAGACACTCACTATCACTCTCTAGAACTCTCTGACACTCTCTGACACTCTCTGAAACTCTCTGACACTCTGAGACACTCTCTGAAACTCTCTGACACTCTGAGACACTCTCAGACTCTCTCAGACACTCTCAGACCCTCACTATCACTCTCTGAAACACACTATCACTGTCTGACACTCTCTGACACTCTCGATCACTCTCTGACAATCTCTGACACTCTCTATCACTTTCGGACACTCTCTGACACTTTCGGACACTCACTATCACTCGCTGAAACTCACTATCACTCTCTGAAACTCTCTGACACTCTCTGACACTCTCGATCACTCTCGATCACTCTCTGACACTCTCTATCTCTCTCTATCACTCTCTGACACTCTCTGACACTCTCAGACACTCTCTGACACTCTCTATCACTCTCTGACACTCTCTGAAACTCTCTATCACTCTCTGACACTCTCAGACACTCTCTGACACTCTCTATCACTCTCTATCACTCTCTGACACTCTCTGACACTCACTATCACTCTCTGACACTCTCTGACACTCTCTATCACTCTCTGACACTCTCTGACACTGTCTGACACTCTCTATCACTCTCTGACAATCTCTGACACTCTCTTTCACTCACGATCACTCTCCATCACTCACAATCAATCTCCGAAAATTTCTGACACTCTCTGACACTCTCTATCACTCTCTGACACTCTCTATCACCCTCTATCACCCTCTATCACCCTCTATCACTCTCTGACACTCTCTGACACTCTCTGACACTCTCAGACACTCTCAGACACTCACTATCACTCTCTGACACTTTCAGACACTCTCAGACACTCTCTGACACTCACTATCACTCTCTGACACTCTCTGACACTCCCTATCACTCTCTGACACTCTCTATCACCCTCTATCACTCCCTGACACTCTCTGACAGTCTCTGACACTCTCAGAGACTCACTATCACTCTCTGACACTCTCTGACACTTTCAGACACTCTCAGACAATCACTATCACTCTCTGACACTCTCTGCCACTCTATGACACTCTCTGACACTCACTATCACTCTCTGACACTTACTATCACTTTCTGACACTATCTGACACTCTCTGACACTCTCTATCACTCTGTGACACTCTCTGACACTCTCAGACACCCACTATCACTCTCTGACACTCTCTGCCACTCTATGACTCTTTCTGACACTCACTATCACTCTCTGACACTATCTGACACTCTCTGACACTCACTATCACTCTCTGACAATCTCTATCACTCTCTGACACTGCATGGCACTCTCTGACACTCTCTGACACTCACTATCACTCTCGATCACTCTCTGACACTCTCTGACACTCTCAGACACTCTAAGACACTCTCTGACACTCTCTATCACTCTCTGACACTATGTGACACTCTCAGACACTCTCAGACGCTCACTTTCACTCTCTGACACTCTCTGAAACTCACCATCACTCTCTGACACTCTCTGACAGTCCGTATAACTCTCTGACACTCTGTTTAACTCTCTGACACTCTCTGACACTCTCTATCACTCTCTGACACTCTCAGACACTCTCTGACACTCTCTGACACTCTCTGAAACTCTCTGACACTCTGAAACACTCTCGGACACTCTCTATCTCGCTCTGACACTCTGAGACACTCTCAGACACTCTCAGACACTCTCAGACCCTCACTATCACTCTCTGACACTCTCTATCACTTTCGGACACTCTCTGACACTCTCAGACACTCACTATCACTCGCTGAAACTCACTATCACTCTCTGACACTCTCTGACACTCTCTGACCCTCTCGATCACTCTCTGACACTCTCTATCTCTCTCTATCACTCTCTGACACTCTCTGACACTCTCAGACACTCTCTGACACTCTCTATCACTCTCTGACACTCTCGGACACTCTCTGACACTCTCTATCACTCTCTATCACTCTCTGACACTCTCTGACACTCACTATCACTCTCTAGAACTCTCTGACACTCTCTGAAACTCTCTGACACTCTGAGACACTCTCTGAAACTCTCGGACACTCTGAGACACTCTCAGACACTCTCAGACACTCTCAGACCCTCACTATCACTCTCTGAAACACACTATCACTCTCTGACACTCTCTGACACTCTCGATCACTCTCTGACACTCTCTGACACTCTCTATCACTTTCGGACACTCTCTGACACTCTCAGACACTCACTATCACTCTCTGAAACTCACTATCACTCTCTGACACTCTCTGACACTCTCTGAAACTCTCTGACACTCTCGATCACTCTCGATCACTCTCTGACACTCTCTATCTCTCTCTATCACTCTCTGACACTCTCTGACACTCTCAGACACTCTCTGACACTCTCTATCGCTCTCTGACACTCTTGGACACTCTCTGACACTCTCTATCACTCTATATCACTCTCTGACACTCTCTGACACTCACTATCACTCTCTGACACTCTCTGACACTCTCTATCACTCTCTGACACTCTCTGACACTCTCTATCACTCTCTGACACTCTCTGACACTCTCTATCACTCTCTGACACTCTCTGACACTCTCTATCACTCTCTGACACTCTCTGACACTCTCTATCACTCACGATCACTCTCCATCACTCACAATCAATCTCCGAAAATTTCTGACACTCTCTGACACTCTCTATCACTCTCTGACACTCTCTATCACCCTCTATCACCCTCTATCACCCTCTATCACTCTCTGACACTCTCTGAAACTCTCTGACACTCTCTGACACTCTCAGACACTCACTATCACTCTCTGACACTTTCAGACACTCTCAGACACTCTCTGACACTCACTATCACTCTCTGACACTCTCTGACACTCTCTGACACTCCCTATCAATCTCTGACACTCTCTATCACCCTCTATCACTCCCTGACACTCTCTGACAGTCTCTGACACTCTCAGAGACTCACTATCACTCTCTGACACTCTCTGACACTTTCAGACACTCTCAGACAATCACTATCACTCTCTGACACTCTCTGCCACTCTATGACACTCTCTGACACTCACTATCACTCTCTGACACTTACTATCACTTTCTGACACTATCTGACACTCTCTGACACTCTCTATCACTCTGTGACACTCTCTGACACTCTCAGACACCCACTATCACTCTCTGACACTCTCTGCCACTCTATGACACTCTCTGACACTCACTATCACTCTCTGACACTCTCAGACACTTACTATCACTCTCTGACACTATCTGACACTCTCTGACACTCACTATCACTCTCTGACAATCTCTATCACTCTCTGACACTGCATGGCACTCTCTGACACTCTCTGACACTCACTATCACTCTCTGACACTCTCAGACACTCACTATCACTCTCGATCACTCTCTATCACTCTCTGACACTCTCTGACACTCTCAGACACTCTCAGACACTCGCTGACACTCTCTATCACTCTCTGACACTATGTGACACTCTCAGACACTCTCAGACGCTCACTTTCACTCTCTGACACTCTCTGAAACTCACCATCACTCTCTGACACTCTCTGACAGTCCGTATAACTCTCTGACACTCTGTTTAACTCTCTGACACTCTCTGACACTCTCTATCACTCTCTGACACTCTCAGACACTCTCTGACACTCTCTGACACTCTCTGAAACTCTCTGACACTCTGAAACACTCTCGGACACTCTCTATCTCGCTCTGACACTCTGAGACACTCTCAGACACTCTCAGACACTCTCAGACCCTCACTATCACTCTCTGACACTCTCTATCACTTTCGGACACTCTCTGACACTCTCAGACACTCACTATCACTCGCTGAAACTGACTATCACTCTCTGACACTCTCTGACTCTCTCTGACACTCTTGATCACTCTCGATCACTCTCTGACACTCTCTATCTCTCTCTATCACTCTCTGACACTCTCTGACACTCTCAGACACTCTCTGACACTCTCTATCACTCTCTGACACTCTCGGACACTCTCTGACACTCTCTATCACTCTCTATCACTCTCTGACACTCTCTGACACTCACTATCACTCTCTGACACTCTCTGACACTCTCTATCACTCTCTGACACTCTCTGACACTCTCAGACACTCTCTGACACTCTCTATCACTCTCTGACACTCTCGGACACTCTCTGACACTCTCTATCACTCTCTATCACTCTCTGACACTCTCTGACACTCACTATCACTCTCTGACACTCTCTGACACTCTCGATCACTCTCTATCACTCTCTGACACTCGCTGACACTCTCAGACACTCTCAGACACTCTCTGACACTCTCTATCACTCTCTGACATTATGTGACACTCTCAGACACTCTCAGACACACACTTTCACTCTCTGACACTCTCTGCAACTCACCATCACTCTCTGACACTCTCTGACAATCCGTATAACTCTCTGACACTCTGTTTAACTCTCTGACACTCTCTCACACTCTCTGACACTCTCTGCCAATCTCAGACACTCTCAGACACTCACTATCACTCTCTGATACACTCTGACACTCAATATCACTCTCTGACACTCTCTATCACTCTCTGACACTCTCAGACACTCTCTGACAATCTCAGACACTCTCAGACACTCACTATCACTCTCTGATACTCTCTGACACTCAATATCACTCTCTGACACTCTCTATCACTCTCTGACACTCTCAGACACTCTCTGACACTCTCTGACACTCACTATCACTCTCTGACACTCTCAGACACTCACTATCACTCTCTGACAATCTCTGACACTCACTGTCACTCTCTAGAACTCTCTGACACTCTCTGACACTCTCTGAAACTCTCTGACACTCTGAGACACTCTCTGAAACTCTCTGACACTCTGAGACACTCTCAGACACTCTCAGACACTCTCAGACCCTCACTATCACTCTCTGAAACACACTATCACTCTCTGACACTCTCTGACACTCTCGATCACTCTCTGACACTCTCTGACACTCTCTATCACTTTCGGACACTCTCTGACACTCTCAGACACTCACTATCACTCTCTGAAACTCACTATCACTCTCTGACACTCTCTGACACTCTCTGAAAGTCTCTGACACTCTCGATCACTCTCGATCACTCTCTGACACTCTCTATCTCTCTCTATCACTCTCTGACACTCTCTGACACTCTCAGACACTCTCTGACACTCTCTATCGCTCTCTGACACTCTTGGACACTCTCTGACACTCTCTATCACTCTCTATCACTCTCTGACACTCTCTGACACTCACTATCACTCTCTGACACTCTCTGACACTCTCTATCACTCTCTGACACTCTCTGACACTCTCTGACACTCTCTGACACTCTCTGACACTCTCTATCACTCACGATCACTCTCCATCACTCACAATCAATCTCCGAAAATTTCTGACACTCTCTGACACTCTCAATCACTCTCTGGCACTCTCGATCACTCTCTGACTCTCTCTGACACTCTCAGACACTCTCAGACACTCTCTGATAGTCTCTGACAGTCACTATCACTCTCTGACACTCACTATCACTCTCTGACACTCTCTGACACTCTCTGACACTCCCTATCACTCTCTGACACTCTCTATCACCCTCTATCACCCTCTGTCACCCTCTATCACTCTCTGACACTCTCTGACACTCTCTGACACTCTCAGACACTCTCAGACACTCACTATCACTCTCTGACACTTTCAGACTCTCTCAGACACTCTCTGACACTCACTATCACTCTCTGACACTCTCTGACACTCTCTGACACTCACTATCACACTCTGACACTCTCTATCACCCTCTATCACTCTCTGACACTCTCTGACGGTCTCTGACACTCTCAGACACTCTCAGAGACTGACTATCACTCTCTTTCACTCTCTGACACTTTCAGACACTCTCAGACAATCACTATCACTCTCTGACACTCTCTGCCACTCTATGACACTCTCTGACACTCACTATCACTCTCTGACACTTACTATCACTTTCTGACACTATCTGACACTCTCTGACACTCTCTATCACTCTGTGACACTCTCTGACACTCTCAGACACCCACTATCACTCTCTGACACTCTCTGCACTTACTATCACTCTCTGACACTATCTGACACTCTCTGACACTCTCTATCACTCTGTGACACTCTCTGAAACTCACTATCACTCTCTGACACTCTCTGTCACTCTCTGACACTCTCTGACACTCACTATCACTCTCTGACACTCTGACACTCTCTGACACTCTCTGACACTCACTATCACTCCCTGACACTCTCTGACACTCTCAGACACTCTCGGGCACTCACTATCACTCTATGACACTCTCTATCACTGTCTGACACACTTTGACACTTTCTATCACTCTCTGACTCTCTCTGACACTCTCTATCACTCTCTATCATTCTCTATCACTCTCTATCACTCTCTGACAATCTCAGACACTCTCTGACAATCTCAGACACTCACTATCACTCTCTGACACTCTCTGACACTCTCAGACACTCTCAGACACTCACTATCACTCTCTGACACTTTCAGACACTCTCAGACACTCTCTGACACTCACTATCACTCTCTGACACTCTCTGACACTCTCTGACACTCCCTATCACTCTCTGACACTCTCTATCACCCTCTATCACTCACTGACACTCTCTGACAGTCTCTGGCACTCTCAGAAACTCTCAGACACTCACTATCACTCTCTGACACTTTCAGACACTCTCAGACACTCTCTGACACTCACTATCACTCTCTGACACTCTCTGACACTCTCTGACACTCCCTATCACTCTCTGACTCTCTCTATCACCATCTATCACTCACTGACACTCTCTGACACTATCTGACACTCTCTGACACTCTCTATCACTCTCTGACACTCTCAGACACTCTCTGACACTCTCTATCACTCTCTGACACTCTCTGACACTCACTATCACTCTCTGACACTCTCTGACACTCTCTATCACTCTCTGACACTCTCTGACACTCTATATCACTCTCTGACACTCTGTGACTCTCACTATCACTCTCTGACACTCTCAGACACTCACTATCACTCTCTGACACTCTCTGACACTCTCAGAGACTCACTGTCACGCTCTGATACTCTCTGACACTCACTATCGCTCTCTGACGCTCTCTTTCACTCTCTGACACTCTATGACACTCTCTGACGCTCTCTGACACTCACTATCACTCTCTGACACTCTCTGACACTCTCAGAGACTCACTGTCACTCTCTGATACTCTCTGACACTCACTATCACTCTCTGACAATCTCTATCACTCTCTGACACTGCATGGCACTCTCTGACACTCTCTGACACTCACTATCACTCTCTGACACTCTCAGACACTCACTATCACTCTCTGACACTCTCTGACACTCATTATCACTCTCGATCACTCTCTATCACTCTCTGACACTCGCTGACACTCTCAGACACTCTCAGACACTCTCTGACACTCTCTATCACTCTCTGACATTATGTGACACTCTCAGACACTCTCAGACACACACTTTCACTCTCTGACACTCTCTGCAACTCACCATCACTCTCTGACACTGTCTGACAATCCGTATAACTCTCTGACACTCTGTTTAACTCTCTGACACTCTCTCACACTTTCTGACACTCTCTGCCAATCTCAGACACTCTCAGACACTCACTATCACTCTCTGATACACTCTGACACTCAATATCACTCTCTGACACTCTCTATCACTCTCTGACACTCTCAGACACTCTCTGACAATCTCAGACACTCTCAGACACTCACTATCACTCTCTGATACTCAATGACACTCAATATCACTCTCTGACACTCTCTATCACTCTCTGACACTCTCAGACACTCTCTGACACTCTCTGACACTCACTATCACTCTCTGACACTCTCAGACACTCACTATCACTCTCTGACAAACTCTGACACTCACTGTCACTCTCTAGAACTCTCTGACACTCTCTGACACTCTCTGAAACTCTCTGACACTCTGAGACACTCTCTGAAACTCTCTGACACTCTCTGACACTCTCAGACACTCTCAGACACTCTCAGACCCTCACTATCACTCTCTGAAACACACTATCACTCTCTGACACTCTCTGACACTCTCGATCACTCTCTGACACTCTCTATCACTTTCGGACACTCTCTGACACTCTCAGGCACTCACTATCACTCTGAAACTCACTATCACTCTCTGACACTCTCTGACACTCTCTGAAACTCTCTGACACTCTCGATCACTCTCGATCACTCTCTGACACTCTCTATCTCTCTCTATCACTCTCTGACACTCTCTGACACTCTCAGACACTCTCTGACACTCTCTATCGCTCTCTGACACTCTTGGACACTCTCTGACACTCTCTATCACTCTCTATCACACTCTGACACGCTCTGACACTCACTATCACTCTCTGACACTCTCTGACACTCTCTATCACTCTCTGACACTCTCTGACACTCTCTGACACTCTCTATCACTCTCTGACACTCTCTGACACTCTCTATCACTCACGATCACTCTCCATCACTCACAATCAATCTCCGAAAATTTCTGACACTCTCTGACACTCTCAATCACTCTCTGGCACTCTCTGACACTCTCTGACACTCTCGATCACTCTCTGACTCTCTCTGACACTCTCAGACACTCTCAGACACTCTCTGATAGTCTCTGACAGTCACTATCACTCTCTGACACTCACTATCACTCTCTGACACTCTCTGACACTCTCTGACACTCCCTATCACTCTCTGACACTCTCTATCACCCTCTATCACCCTCTATCACCCTCTATCACTCCCTGACACTCTCCGACACTCTCTGACACTCTCAGACACTCTCAGACACTCACTATCACTCTCTGACACTTTCAGACTCTCTCAGACACTCTCTGACACTCACTATCACTCTCTGACACTCTCTGACACTCTCTGACACTCCCTATCACTCTCTGACACTCTCTATCACCCTCTATCACTCTCTGACACTCTCTGACAGTCTCTGACACTCTCAGACACTCTCAGAGACTCACTATCACTCTCTGAGACACTCTGACACTTTCAGACACTCTCAGACAATCACTATCACTCTCTGCCACTCTCTGCCACTCTATGACACTCTCTGACACTCACTATCACTCTCTGACACTTACTATCACTTTCTGACACTATCTGACAGTCTCTGACACTCTCTATCACTCTGTGACACTCTCTGACACTCTCAGACACCCACTATCACTCTCTGACACTCTCTGCCACTCTATGACACTCTCTGACACTCACTATCACTCTCTGACACTCTCAGACACTTACTATCACTCTCTGACACTATCTGACACTCTCTGACACTCACTATCACTCTCTGACAATCTCTATCACTCTCTGACACTGCATGGCACTCTCTGACACTCTCTGACACTCTCTGACACTCACGATCACTCTCTGACACTCTCAGACACTCACTATCACTTTCTGACACTCTCTGACACTCAATACCACTCTCGATCACTCTCTATCACTCTCTGACACTCTCTGACACTCTCAGACACTCTCAGACACTCTCTGACAATCTCAGACACTCTCTATCACTCTCTGACACTATGTGACACTCTCAGACACTCTCAGACACTCACTTTCACTCTCTGACACTCTCTGAAACTCACCATCACTCTCTGACACTCTCTGACACTCTGTATAACTCTCTGACACTCTGTTTAACTCTCTGACACTCTCTCACACTCTCTGACACTCTCTGCCAATCTCAGACACTCTCAGACACTCACTATCACTCTCTGATACACTCTGACACTCAATGTCACTCTCTGACACTCTCTATCACTCTCTGACACTCTCAGACACTCTCTGACACTCTCTGACACTCTCTGACACTCACTATCACTCTCTGATACTCTCTGACCCTCAATATCACTCTCTGACACTCTCTATCACTCTCTGACACTCACTATCACTCTCTGACACTCTCTGACACTCTCTGACACTCCCTATCACTCTCTGACACTCTCTATCACCCTCTATCACCCTCTATCACTCCCTGACACTCTCTGACACTCTCTGACACTCTCAGACACTCTCAGACACTCACTATCACTCTCTGACACTTTCAGACTCTCTCAGACACTCTCTGACACTCACTATCACTCTCTGACACTCTCTGACACTCTCTGACACTCCCTATCACTCTCTGACACTCTCTATCACCCTCTATCACTCTCTGACACTCTCTGACAGTCTCTGACACTCTCAGACACTCTCAGAGACTCACTATCACTCTCTGAGACTCTCTGACACTTTCAGACACTCTCAGACAATCACTATCACTCTCTGACACTCTCTGCCACTCTATGACACTCTCTGACACTCACTATCACTCTCTGACACTTACTATCACTTTCTGACACTATCTGACAGTCTCTGACACTCTCTATCACTCTGTGACACTCTCTGACACTCTCAGACACCCACTATCACTCTCTGACACTCTCTGCCACTCTATGACACTCTCTGACACTCACTATCACTCTCTGACACTCTCAGACACTTACTATCACTCTCTGACACTATCTGACACTCTCTGACACTCACTATCACTCTCTGACAATCTCTATCACTCTCTGACACTGCATGGCACTCTCTGACACTCTCTGACACTCACTATCACTCTCTGACACTCTCAGACACTCACTATCACTTTCTGACACTCTCTGACACTCAATATCACTCTCGATCACTCTCTATCACTCTCTGACACTCTCTGACACTCTCAGACACTCTCAGACACTCTCTGACAATCTCAGACACTCTCTATCACTCTCTGACACTATGTGACACTCTCAGACACTCTCAGACACTCACTTTCACTCTCTGACACTCTCTGAAACTCACCATCACTCTCTGACACTCTCTGACACTCTGTATAACTCTCTGACACTCTGTTTAACTCTCTGACACTCTCTCACACTCTCTGACACTCTCTGCCAATCTCAGACACTCTCAGACACTCACTATCACTCTCTGATACACTCTGACACTCACTACCACTCTCTGACACTCTCAGACACTCACTATCACTCTCTGACAATCTCTGACACTCACTGTCACTCTCTAGAACTCTCTGACAGTCTCTGACACTCTCTGAAACTCTCTGACACTCTGAGACACTCTCTGAAGCTCTCTGACACTCTGAGACACTCTCAGACACTCTCAGACACTCTCAGACCCTCACTATCACTCTCTGAAACACACTATCACTCTCTGACACTCTCTGACACTCTCGATAACTCTCTGACACTCTCTGACACTCTCTATCACTTTCGGACACTCTCTGACACTCTCAGACACTCACTATCACTCGCTGAAACTCACTATCACTCTCTGACACTCTCTGACACTCTCAGACACTCTCTGACTCTCTCTATCACTCTCTGACACTCTCAGACACTCTCTGACACTCTCTATCACTCTCTGACACTCTCTGACACTCTCAGACACTCACTATCACTCGCTGAAACTCACTATCACTCTCTGACACTCTCTGACACTCTCTGACACTCTCAGACACTCTCTGACTCTCTCTATCACTCTCTGACACTCTCAGACACTCTCTGACACTCTCTATCACTCTCTGACACTCTCTGACACTCACTATCACTCTCTGACACTCTCTGACACTCTCTATCACTCTCTGACACTCTCTGACACTCTCTGACACTCTCTATCACTCTCTGACACTCTCTGACTCTCACTATCACTCTCTGACACACTCAGACACTCACTATCACTCTCTGACACTCTCTGACACTCTCAGAGACTCACTGTCACGCTCTGATACTCTCTGACACTCGCTATCACTCTCTGAAACTCTCTATCACTCTCTGACACTCTATGACACTCTCTGATACTCTTTGACACTCACTATCACTCTCTGACAATCTCTATCACTCTCAGACACTGCATGGCACTCTCTGACACTCACTATCACTCTCTGATACACTCTGACACTCAATATCACTCTCTGACACTCTCTATCTCTCTCTGACACTCTCAGACACTCTCTGACAATCTCAGACACTCTCAGACACTCACTATCACTCTCTGATACTCTCTGACACTCAATATCACTCTCTGACACTCTCTATCACTCTCTGACACTCTCTGACACTCACTATCACTCTCTGACACTCTCTGACACTCCCTATCACTCTCTGACACTCTCTATCACCCTCTATCACCCTCGATCATCCTCTATCACTCTCTGACACTCTCAGACACTCACTATCACTCTCTGACACTCTCTGACACTCACTATCACTCTCGATCACTCTCTATCACTCTCTGACACTCGCTGACACTCTCAGACACTCTCAGACACTCTCTGACACTCTCTATCACTCTCTGACATTATGTGACACTCTCAGACACTCTCAGACACACACTTTCACTCTCTGACACTCTCTGCAACTCACCATCTCTCTCTGACACTCTCTGACAATCCGTATAACTCTCTGACACTCTGTTTAACTCTCTGACACTCTCTCACACTCTCTGACACTCTCTGCCAATCTCAGACACTCTCAGACACTCACTATCACTCTCTGATACACTCTGACACTCAATATCACTCTCTGACACTCTCTATCTCTCTCTGACACTCTCAGACACTCTCTGACAATCTCAGACACTCTCAGACACTCACTATCACTCTCTGATACTCTCTGACCCTCAATATCACTCTCTGACACTCTCTATCACTCTCTGACACTCTCTGACACTCACTATCACTCTCTGACACTCTCTGACACTCCCTATCACTCTCTGACACTCTCTATCACCCTCTATCACCCTCGATCATCCTCTATCACTCTCTGACACTCTCTGACACTCTCTGACACTCTCAGACACTCTCAGACACTCACTATCACTCTCTGACACTTTCAGACTCTCTCAGACACTCTCTGACACTCACTATCACTCTCTGACACTCTCTGACACTCTCTGACACTCACTATCACTCTCTGACACTCTCTATCACCCTCTATCACTCTCTGACACTCTCTGACACTCTCAGACACCCACTATCACTCTCTGACACTCTCTGCCACTTACTATCACTCTCTGACACTATCTGACACTCTCTGACACTCTCTATCACTCTGTGACACTCTCTGAAACTCACTATCACTCTCTGACACTCTCTGTCACTCTCTGACACTCTCTGGCACTCACTATCACTCTCTGACACTCTGACACTCTCTGACACTCTCTGACACTCACTATCACTCCCTGACACTCTCTGACACTCTCAGACACTCTCGGGCACTCACTATCACTCTATGACACTCTCTATCACTGTCTGACACACTTTGACACTTTCTATCACTCTCTGACTCTCTCTGACACTCTCTATCACTCTCTATCATTCTCTATCACTCTCTGACACTCGCTGACACTCTCAGACACTCTCAGACACTCTCTGACACTCTCTATCACTCTCTGACATTATGTGACACTCTCAGACACTCTCAGACACACACTTTCACTCTCTGACACTCTCTGCAACTCACCATCTCTCTCTGACACTCTCTGACAATCCGTATAACTCTCTGACACTCTGTTTAACTCTCTGACACTCTCTCACACTCTCTGACACTCTCTGCCAATCTCAGACACTCTCAGACACTCACTATCACTCTCTGATACACTCTGACACTCAATATCACTCTCTGACACTCTCTATCTCTCTCTGACACTCTCAGACACTCTCTGACAATCTCAGACACTCTCAGACACTCACTATCACTCTCTGATACTCTCTGACACTCAATATCACTCTCTGACACTCTCTATCACTCTCTGACACTCTCAGACACTCTCTGACACTCTCTGACACTCACTATCACTCTCTGACACTCTCAGACACTCACTATCACTCTCTGACAATCTCTGACACTCACTGTCACTCTTTAGAACTCTCTGACACTCTCTGACACTCTCTGAAACTCTCTGACACTCTGAGACACTCTCTGAAACTCTCTGACATTCTGAGACACTCTCAGACACTCTCAGACACTCTCAGACCCTCACTATCACTCTCTGAAACACACTATCACTCTCTGACACTCTCTGACACTCTCGATCACTCTCTGACACTCTCCGACACTCTCTATCACTTTCGGACACTCTCTGACACTCTCAGACACTCACTATCACTCTCTGAAACTCACTATCACTCTCTGACACTCTCTGACACTCTCTGAAACTCTCTGACACTCTCGATCACTCTCGATCACTCTCTGACACTCTCTATCTCTCTCTATCACTCTCTGACACTCTCTGACACTCTCAGACACTCTCTGACACTCTCTATCGCTCTCTGACACTCTCGGACACTCTCTGACACTCTCTATCACTCTCTATCACTCTCTGACACTGTCTGACACTCACTGTCACTCTCTAGAACTCTCTGACACTCTCTGACACTCTCTGAAACTCTCTGACACTCTGAGACACTCTCTGAAACTCTCTGACACTCTGAGACACTCTCAGACACTCTCAGACACTCTCAGACCCTCACTATCACTCTCTGAAACACACTATCACTCTCTGACACTCTCTGACACTCTCGATCACTCTCTGACACTCTCTGACACTCTCTATCACTTTCGGACAGTCTCTGACACTCTCAGACACTCACTATCACTCGCTGAAACTCACTATCACTCTCTGACACTCTCTGACACTCTCTGACACTCTCAGACACTCTCTGACTCTCTCTATCACTCTCTGACACTCTCAGACACTCTCTGACACTCTCTATCACTCTCTGACACTCTCTTACACTCACTATCACTCTCTGACACTCTCTGACACTCTCTATCACTCTCTGACACTCTCTGACACTCTCTGACACTCTATCACTCTCTGACACTCTCTGACTCTCACTATCACTCTCTGACACACTCAGACACTCACTATCACTCTCTGACACTCTCTGACACTCTCAGAGACTCACTGTCACGCTCTGATACTCTCTGAAACTCGCTATCACTCTCTGAAACACTCTATCACTCTCTGACACTCTATGACACTCTCTGATACTCTCTGACACTCACTATCACTCTCTGAAAATCTCTATCACTCTCAGACACTGCATGGCACTCTCTGACACTCACTATCACTCTCTGACACTCTCAGACACTCACTATCACTCTCTGACACTCTCTGACACTCACTATCACTCTCGATCACTCTCTGACACTCACTATCACTCTCGATCACTCTCTATCACTCTCTGACACTCGCTGACACTCTCAGACACTCTCAGACACTCTCTGACACTCTCTATCACTCTCTGACATTATGTGACACTCTCAGACACTCTCAGACACACACTTTCACTCTCTGACACTCTCTGCAACTCACCATCTCTCTCTGACACTCTCTGACAATCCGTATAACTCTCTGACACTCTGTTTAACTCTCTGACACTCTCTCACACTCTCTGACACTCTCTGCCAATCTCAGACACTCTCAGACACTCACTATCACTCTCTGATACACTCTGACACTCAATATCACTCTCTGACACTCTCTATCTCTCTCTGACACTCTCAGACACTCTCTGACAATCTCAGACACTCTCAGACACTCACTATCACTCTCTGATACTCTCTGACCCTCAATATCACTCTCTGACACTCTCTATCACTCTCTGACACTCACTATCACTCTCTGACACTCTCTGACACTCTCTGACACTCCCTATCACTCTCTGACACTCTCTATCACCCTCTATCACCCTCTATCACTCCCTGACACTCTCTGACACTCTCAGACACTCTCAGACACTCACTATCACTCTCTGACACTTTCAGACTCTCTCAGACACTCTCTGACACTCACTATCACTCTCTGACACTCTCTGACACTCTCTGACACTCCCTATCACTCTCTGACACTCTCTATCACCCTCTATCACTCTCTGACACTCTCTGACAGTCTCTGACACTCTCAGACACTCTCAGAGACTCACTATCACTCTCTGAGACTCTCTGACACTTTCAGACACTCTCAGACAATCACTATCAATCTCTGACACTCTCTGCCACTCTATGACACTCTCTGACACTCACTATCACTCTCTGACACTTACTATCACTTTCTGACACTATCTGACAGTCTCTGACACTCTCTATCACTCTGTGACACTCTCTGACACTCTCAGACACCCACTATCACTCTCTGACACTCTCTGCCACTCTATGACACTCTCTGACACTCACTATCACTCTCTGACACTCTCAGACACTTACTATCACTCTCTGACACTATCTGACACTCTCTGACACTCACTATCACTCTCTGACAATCTCTATCACTCTCTGACACTGCATGGCACTCTCTGACACTCTCTGACACTCACTATCACTCTCTGACACTCTCAGACACTCACTATCACTTTCTGACACTCTCTGACACTCAATATCACTCTCGATCACTCTCTATCACTCTCTGACACTCTCTGACACTCTCAGACACTCTCAGACACTCTCTGACAATCTCAGACACTCTCTATCACTCTCTGACACTATGTGACACTCTCAGACACTCTCAGACACTCACTTTCACTCTCTGACACTCTCTGAAACTCACCATCACTCTCTGACACTCTCTGACACTCTGTATAACTCTCTGACACTCTGTTTAACTCTCTGACACTCTCTCACACTCTCTGACACTCTCTGCCAATCTCAGACACTCTCAGACACTCACTATCACTCTCTGATACACTCTGACACTCACTACCACTCTCTGACACTCTCAGACACTCACTATCACTCTCTGACAATCTCTGACACTCACTGTCACTCTCTAGAACTCTCTGACAGTCTCTGACACTCTCTGAAACTCTCTGACACTCTGAGACACTCTCTGAAGCTCTCTGACACTCTGAGACACTCTCAGACACTCTCAGACACTCTCAGACCCTCACTATCACTCTCTGAAACACACTATCACTCTCTGACACTCTCTGACACTCTCGATAACTCTCTGACACTCTCTGACACTCTCTATCACTTTCGGACACTCTCTGACACTCTCAGACACTCACTATCACTCGCTGAAACTCACTATCACTCTCTGACACTCTCTGACACTCTCTGACACTCTCAGACACTCTCTGACTCTCTCTATCACTCTCTGACACTCTCAGACACTCTCTGACACTCTCTATCACTCTCTGACACTCTCTGACACTCTCCGACACTCACTATCACTCGCTGAAACTCACTATCACTCTCTGACACTCTCTGACACTCTCTGACACTCTCAGACACTCTCTGACTCTCTCTATCACTCTCTGACACTCTCAGACACTCTCTGACACTCTCTATCACTCTCTGACACTCTCTGACACTCACTATCACTCTCTGACACTCTCTGACACTCTCTATCACTCTCTGACACTCTCTGACACTCTCTGACACTCTCTGACACTCTCTATCACTCTCTGACACTCTCTGACTCTCACTATCACTCTCTGACACACTCAGACACTCACTATCACTCTCTGACACTCTCTGACACTCTCAGAGACTCACTGTCACGCTCTGATACTCTCTGACATTCGCTATCACTCTCTGAAACTCTCTATCACTCTCTGACACTCTATGACACTCTCTGATACTCTCTGACACTCACTATCACTCTCTGACAATCTCTATCACTCTCAGACACTGCATGGCACTCTCTGACACTCACTATCACTCTCTGACACTCTCAGACACTCACTATCACTCTCTGACACTCTCTGACACTCACTATCACTCTCGATCACTCTATCACTCTCTGACACTCGCTGACACTCTCAGACACTCTCAGACACTCTCTGACACTCTCTATCACTCTCTGACATTATGTGACACTCTCAGACACTCTCAGACACACAGTTTCACTCTCTGACACTCTCTGCAACTCACCATCTCTCTCTGACACTCTCTGACAATCCGTATAACTCTCTGACACTCTGTTTAACTCTCTGACACTCTCTCACACTCTCTGACACTCTCTGCCAATCTCAGACACTCTCAGACACTCACTATCACTCTCTGATACACTCTGACACTCAATATCACTCTCTGACACTCTCTATCTCTCTCTGACACTCTCAGACACTCTCTGACAATCTCAGACACTCTCAGACACTCACTATCACTCTCTGATACTCTCTGACACTCAATATCACTCTCTGACACTCTCTATCACTCTCTGACACTCTCTGACACTCACTATCACTCTCTGACACTCTCTGACACTCCCTATCACTCTCTGACACTCTCTATCACCCTCTATCACCCTCGATCATCCTCTATCACTCTCTGACACTCTCAGACACTCACTATCACTCTCTGACACTCTCTGACACTCACTATCACTCTCGATCACTCTCTATCACTCTCTGACACTCGCTGACACTCTCAGACACTCTCAGACACTCTCTGACACTCTCTATCACTCTCTGACATTATGTGACACTCTCAGACACTCTCAGACACACACTTTCACTCTCTGACACTCTCTGCAACTCACCATCTCTCTCTGACACTCTCTGACAATCCGTATAACTCTCTGACACTCTGTTTAAATCTCTGACACTCTCTCACACTCTCTGACACTCTCTGCCAATCTCAGACACTCTCAGACACTCACTATCACTCTCTGATACACTCTGACACTCAATATCACTCTCTGACACTCTCTATCTCTCTCTGACACTCTCAGACACTCTCTGACAATCTCAGACACTCTCAGACACTCACTATCACTCTCTGATACTCTCTGACCCTCAATATCACTCTCTGACACTCTCTATCACTCTCTGACACTCTCTGACACTCACTATCACTCTCTGACACTCTCTGACACACCCTATCACTCTCTGACACTCTCTATCACCCTCTATCACCCTCGATCATCCTCTATCACTCTCTGACACTCTCTGACACTCTCTGACACTCTCAGACACTCTCAGACACTCACTATCACTCTCTGACACTTTCAGACTCTCTCAGACACTCTCTGACACTCACTATCACTCTCTGACACTCTCTGACACTCTCTGACACTCACTATCACTCTCTGACACTCTCTATCACCCTCTATCACTCTCTGACACTCTCTGACACTCTCAGACACCCACTATCACTCTCTGACACTCTCTGCCACTTACTATCACTCTCTGACACTATCTGACACTCTCTGACACTCTCTATCACTCTGTGACACTCTCTGAAACTCACTATCACTCTCTGACACTCTCTGTCACTCTCTGACACTCTCTGGCACTCACTATCACTCTCTGACACTCTGACACTCTCTGACACTCTCTGACACTCACTATCACTCCCTGACACTCTCTGACACTCTCAGACACTCTCGGGCACTCACTATCACTCTATGACACTCTCTATCACTGTCTGACACACTTTGACACTTTCTATCACTCTCTGACTCTCTCTGACACTCTCTATCACTCTCTATCATTCTCTATCACTCTCTGACACTCGCTGACACTCTCAGACACTCTCAGACACTCTCTGACACTCTCTATCACTCTCTGACATTATGTGACACTCTCAGACACTCTCAGACACACACTTTCACTCTCTGACACTCTCTGCAACTCACCATCTCTCTCTGACACTCTCTGACAATCCGTATAACTCTCTGACACTCTGTTTAACTCTCTGACACTCTCTCACACTCTCTGACACTCTCTGCCAATCTCAGACACTCTCAGACACTCACTATCACTCTCTGATACACTCTGACACTCAATATCACTCTCTGACACTCTCTATCTCTCTCTGACACTCTCAGACACTCTCTGACAATCTCAGACACTCTCAGACACTCACTATCACTCTCTGATACTCAATATCACTCTCTGACACTCTCTATCACTCTCTGACACTCTCAGACACTCTCTGACACTCTCTGACACTCACTATCACTCTCTGACACTCTCAGACACTCACTATCACTCTCTGACAATCTCTGACACTCACTGTCACTCTCTAGAACTCTCTGACACTCTCTGACACTCTCTGAAACTCTCTGACACTCTGAGACACTCTCTGAAACTCTCTGACATTCTGAGACACTCTCAGACACTCTCAGACACTCTCAGACCCTCACTATCACTCTCTGAAACACACTATCACTCTCTGACACTCTCTGACACTCTCGATCACTCTCTGACACTCTCCGACACTCTCTATCACTTTCGGACACTCTCTGACACTCTCAGACACTCACTATCACTCTCTGAAACTCACTATCACTCTCTGACACTCTCTGACACTCTCTGAAACTCTCTGACACTCTCGATCACTCTCGATCACTCTCTGACACTCTCTATCTCTCTCTATCACTCTCTGACACTCTCTGACACTCTCAGACACTCTCTGACACTCTCTATCGCTCTCTGACACTCTCGGACACTCTCTGACACTCTCTGACACTCTCTATCACTCTCTGACACTCTCTGACACTCACTATCACTCTCTGACACTCTCTGACACTCTCTATCACTCTCTGACACTCTCTGACACTCTCTGACACTCTCTATTACTCTCTGACACTCTCTGACACTCTCTATCACTCACGATCACTCTCCATCACTCACAATCAATCTCTGACACTCTCTGACACTCTCTGACACTCTCAATCACTCTCTGGCACTCTCTGACACTCTCTGACACTCTCGATCACTCTCTGACTCTCTCTGACACTCTCAGACACTCTCAGACACTCTCTGATAGTCTCTGACAGTCACTATCACTCTCTGACACTCACTATCACTCTCTGACACTCTCTGACACTCTCTGACACTCCCTATCACTCTCTGACACTCTCTATCACCCTCTATCACCCTCTCTCACCCTCTATCACTCTCTGACACTCTCTGACGCTCTCTGACACTCTCTGACACTCTCAGACACTCTCAGACACTCACTATCACTCTCTGACACTTTCAGACACTCTCAGACACTCTCTGACACTCACTATCACTCTCTGACACTCTCTGACACTCTCTGACACTCCCTATCACTCTCTGACACTCTCTATCACCGTCTATCACTCTCTGACACTCTCTGACAGTCTCTGACACTCTCAGACACTCTCAGAGACTCACTATCACTCTCTGACACTCTCTGATACTTTCAGACACTCTCAGACAATCACTATCACTCTCTGACACTCTCTGCCACTCTATGACACTCTCTGACACTCACTATCACTCTCTGACACTTACTATCACTTTCTGACACTATCTGACACTCTCTGACACTCTCTATCACTCTCTGACACTCTCTGACACTCTCAGACACCCACTATCACTCTCTGACACTCTCTGCCACTCTATGACACTCTCTGACACTCACTATCACTCTCTGACACTCTCAGACACTTACTATCACTCTCTGACACTATCTGACACTCTCTGACACTCACTATCACTCTCTGACAATCTCTATCACTCTCTGACACTGCATGGCACTCTCTGACACTCTCTGACACTCACTATCACTCTCTGACACTCTCAGACACTCACTATCACTCTCTGACACTCTCTGACACTCACTATCACTCTCGATCACTCTCTATCACTCTCTGACACTCTCTGACACTCTCAGACACTCTCAGACACTCTCTGACACTCTCTATCACTCTCTGACACTATGTGACACTCTCAGACACTCTCAGACACTCACTTTCACTCTCTGACACTCTCTGACACTCACTATCACTCTCGATCACTCTCTATCACTCTCTGACACTCTCTGACACTCTCAGACACTCTCAGACACTCTCTGACACTCTCTATCACTCTCTGACACTATGTGACACTCTCAGACACTCTCAGACACTCACTTTCACTCTCTGACACTCTCTGAAACTCACCATCACTCTCTGACACTCTCTGACACTCTGTATAACTCTCTGACTCTCTGTTTAACTCTCTGACACTCTCTCACACTCTCTGACACTCTCTGCCAATCTCAGACACTCTCAGACACTCACTATCACTCTCTGATACACTCTGACACTCAATATCACTCTCTGACACTCCCTATCTCGCTCTGACACTCTCAGACACTCTCTGACAATCTCTGACACTCTCAGACACTCTCAGACACTCTCTGACAATCTCAGACACTCTCTATCACTCTCTGACACTATGTGACACTCTCAGACACTCTCAGACACTCACTTTCACTCTCTGACACTCTCTGAAACTCACCATCACTCTCTGACACTCTCTGACACTCTGTATAACTCTCTGACACTCTGTTTAACTCTCTGACACTCTCTCACACTCTCTGACACTCTCTGCCAATCTCAGACACTCTCAGACACTCACTATCACTCTCTGATACACTCTGACACTCAATATCACTCTCTGACACTCTCTATCACTCTCTGACACTCTCAGACACTCTCTGACAATCTCAGACACTCTCAGACACTCACTATCACTCTCTGATACTCTCTGACACTCTCTATCACTCTCTGACACTCTCAGACACTCTCTGACACTCACTATCACTCTCTGACACTCTCAGACACTCACTATCACTCTCTGACAATCTCTGACACTCACTGTCACTCTCTAGAACTCTCTGACACTCTCTGACACTCTCGATCACTCTCTGACACTCTCTGACACTCTCTATCACTTTCGGACACTCTCTGACACTCTCAGACACTCACTATCACTCGCTGAAACTCACTATCACTCTCTGACACTCTCTGACACTCTCTGACACTCTCAGACACTCTCTGACACTCTCTATCACTCTCTGACACTCTCAGACACTCTCTGACACTCTCTATCAATCTCTCACACTCTCTGACACTCACTATCACTCTCTGACACTCTCTGACACTCTCTATCACTCTCTGACACTCTCTGACACTCTCTGACACTCTATCACTCTGACACTCTCTGACTCTCACTATCACTCTCTGACACACTCAGACACTCACTATCACTCTCTGACACTCTCTGACACTCTCAGAGACTCACTGTCACGCTCTGACAAACTCTGACACTCACTGTCACTCTCTAGAACTCTCTGACACTCTCTGACACTCTCTGAAACTCTCTGACACTCTGAGACACTCTCTGAAACTCTCTGACACTCTGAGACACTCTCAGACACTCTCAGACACTCTCAGACCCTCACTATCACTCTCTGAAACACACTATCACTCTCTGACACTCTCTGACACTCTCGATCACTCTCTGACACTCTCTGACACTCTCTATCACTTTCGGACACTCTCTGACACTCTCAGGCACTCACTATCACTCTCTGAAACTCACTATCACTCTCTGACACTCTCTGACACTCTCTGAAACTCTCTGACACTCTCGATCACTCTCGATCACTCTCTGACACTCTCTATCTCTCTCTATCACTCTCTGACACTCTCTGACACTCTCAGACACTCTCTGACACTCTCTATCGCTCTCTGACACTCTTGGACACTCTCTGACACTCTCTATCACTCTCTATCACTCTCTGACACGCTCTGACACTCACTATCACTCTCTGACACTCTCTGACACTCTCTATCACTCTCTGACACTCTCTGACACTCTCTATCACTCTCTGACACTCTCTGACACTCTCTATCACTCACGATCACTCTCCATCACTCACAATCAATCTCCGAAAATTTCTGACACTCTCTGACACTCTCAATCACTCTCTGGCACTCTCTGACACTCTCTGACACTCTCGATCACTCTCTGACTCTCTCTGACACTCTCAGACACTCTCAGACACTCTCTGATAGTCTCTGACAGTCACTATCACTCTCTGACACTCACTATCACTCTCTGACACTCTCTGACACTCTCTGACACTCCCTATCACTCTCTGACACTCTCTATCACCCTCTATCACCCTCTATCACTCCCTGACACTCTCCGACACTCTCTGACACTCTCAGACACTCTCAGACACTCACTATCACTCTCTGACACTTTCAGACTCTCTCAGACACTCTCTGACACTCACTATCACTCTCTGACACTCTCTGACACTCCCTATCACTCTCTGACACTCTCTATCACCCTCTATCACTCTCTGACACTCTCTGACAGTCTCTGACAGTCTCTGACACTCTCAGACACTCACTATCACTCTCTGAGACTCTCTGACACTTTCAGACACTCTCAGACAATCACTATCACTCTCTGCCACTCTCTGCCACTCTATGACACTCTCTGACACTCACTATCACTCTCTGACACTTACTATCACTTTCTGACACTATCTGACAGTCTCTGACACTCTCTATCACTCTGTGACACTCTCTGACACTCTCAGACACCCACTATCACTCTCTGACACTCTCTGCCACTCTATGACACTCTCTGACACTCACTATCACTCTCTGACACTCTCAGACACTTACTATCACTCTCTGACACTATCTGACACTCTCTGACACTCACTATCACTCTCTGACAATCTCTATCACTCTCTGACACTGCATGGCACTCTCTGACACTCTCTGACACTCACTATCACTCTCTGACACTCTCAGACACTCACTATCACTTTCTGACACTCTCTGACACTCAATATCACTCTCGATCACTCTCTATCACTCTCTGACACTCTCTGACACTCTCAGACACTCTCAGACACTCTCTGACAATCTCAGACACTCTCTATCACTCTCTGACACTATGTGACACTCTCAGACACTCTCAGACACTCACTTTCACTCTCTGACACTCTCTGAAACTCACCATCACTCTCTGACACTCTCTGACACTCTGTATAACTCTCTGACACTCTGTTTAACTCTCTGACACTCTCTCACACTCTCTGACACTCTCTGCCAATCTCAGACACTCTCAGACACTCACTATCACTCTCTGATACACTCTGACACTCAATGTCACTCTCTGACACTCTCTATCACTCTCTGACACTCTCAGACACTCTCTGACACTCTCTGACACTCTCTGACACTCACTATCACTCTCTGACACTCTCAGACACTCACTATCACTCTCTGACAATCTCTGACACTCACTGTCACTCTCTAGAACTCTCTGACACTCTCTGACACTCTCTGAAACTCTCTGACACTCTGAGACACTCTCTGAAACTCTCTGACACTCTGAGACACTCTCAGACACTCTCAGACACTCTCAGACCCTCACTATCACTCTCTGAAACACACTATCACTCTCTGACACTCTCGATCACTCTCTGACACTCTCTGACACTCTCTATCACTTTCGGACACTCTCTGACACTCTCAGACACTCACTATCACTCGCTGAAACTCACTATCACTCTCTGACACTCTCTGACACTCTCTGACACTCTCAGACACTCTCTGACTCTCTCTATCACTCTCTGACACTCTCAGACACTCTCTGACACTCTATCACTCTCTGACACTCTCTGACTCTCATTATCACTCTCTGACACACTCAGACACTCACTATCACTCTCTGACACTCTCTGACACTCGCTATCACTCTCTGAAACACTCTATCACTCTCTGACACTCTATGACACTCTCTGATACTCTCTGACACTCACTATCACTCTCTGACAATCTCTATCACTCTCAGACACTGCATGGCACTCTCTGACACTCACTATCACTCTCTGACACTCTCAGACACTCACTATCACTCTCTGACACTCTCTGACACTCACTATCACTCTCGATCACTCTCTATCACTCTCTGACACTCGCTGACACTCTCAGACACTCTCAGACACTCTCTGACACTCTCTATCACTCTCTGACATTATGTGACACTCTCAGACACTCTCAGACACACACTTTCACTCTCTGACACTCTCTGCAACTCACCATCTCTCTCTGACACTCTCTGACAATCCGTATAACTCTCTGACACTCTGTTTAACTCTCTGACACTCTCTCACACTCTCTGACACTCTCTGCCAATCTCAGACACTCTCAGACACTCACTATCACTCTCTGATACACTCTGACACTCAATATCACTCTCTGACACTCTCTATCTCTCTCTGACACTCTCAGACACTCTCTGACAATCTCAGACACTCTCAGACACTCACTATCACTCTCTGATACTCTCTGACACTCAATATCACTCTCTGACACTCTCTATCACTCTCTGACACTCTCAGACACTCTCTGACACTCTCTGACACTCTCTGAAACTCTCTGACACTCTGAGACACTCTCTGAAACTCTCTGACACTCTGAGACACTCTCAGACACTCTCAGACACTCTCAGACCCTCACTATCACTCTCTGAAACACACTATCACTCTCTGACACTCTCGATCACTCTCTGACACTCTCTGACACTCTCTATCACTTTCGGACACTCTCTGACACTCTCAGACACTCACTATCACTCGCTGAAACTCACTATCACTCTCTGACACTCTCTGACACTCTCTGACACTCTCAGACACTCTCTGACTCTCTCTATCACTCTCTGACACTCTCAGACACTCTCTGACACTCTCTATCACTCTCTGACACTCTCTGACACTCACTATCACTCTCTGACACTCTCTGACACTCTCTATCACTCTCTGACACTCTCTGACACTCTCTGACACTCTATCACTCTCTGACACTCTCTGACTCTCACTATCACTCTCTGACACACTCAGACACTCACTATCACTCTCTGACACTCTCTGACACTCGCTATCACTCTCTGAAACACTCTATCACTCTCTGACACTCTATGACACTCTCTGATACTCTCTGACACTCACTATCACTCTCTGACAATCTCTATCACTCTCAGACACTGCATGGCACTCTCTGACACTCACTATCACTCTCTGACACTCTCAGACACTCACTATCACTCTCTGACACTCTCTGACACTCACTATCACTCTCGATCACTCTCTATCACTCTCTGACACTCGCTGACACTCTCAGACACTCTCAGACACTCTCTGACACTCTCTATCACTCTCTGACATTATGTGACACTCTCAGACACTCTCAGACACACACTTTCACTCTCTGACACTCTCTGCAACTCACCATCTCTCTCTGACACTCTCTGACAATCCGTATAACTCTCTGACACTCTGTTTAACTCTCTGACACTCTCTCACACTCTCTGACACTCTCTGCCAATCTCAGACACTCTCAGACACTCACTATCACTCTCTGATACACTCTGACACTCAATATCACTCTCTGACACTCTCTATCTCTCTCTGACACTCTCAGACACTCTCTGACAATCTCAGACACTCTCAGACACTCACTATCACTCTCTGATACTCTCTGACCCTCAATATCACTCTCTGACACTCTCTATCACTCTCTGACACTCACTATCACTCTCTGACACTCTCTGACACTCTCTGACACTCCCTATCACTCTCTGACACTCTCTATCACCCTCTATCACCCTCTATCACTCCCTGACACTCTCTGACACTCTCTGACACTCTCAGACACTCTCAGACACTCACTATCACTCTCTGACACTTTCAGACTCTCTCAGACACTCTCTGACACTCACTATCACTCTCTGACACTCTCTGACACTCTCTGACACTCCCTATCACTCTCTGACACTCTCTATCACCCTCTATCACTCTCTGACACTCTCTGACAGTCTCTGACACTCTCAGACACTCTCAGAGACTCACTATCACTCTCTGAGACTCTCTGACACTTTCAGACACTCTCAGACAATCACTATCACTCTCTGACACTCTCTGCCACTCTATGACACTCTCTGACACTCACTATCACTCTCTGACACTTACTATCACTTTCTGACACTATCTGACAGTCTCTGACACTCTCTATCACTCTGTGACACTCTCTGACACTCTCAGACACCCACTATCACTCTCTGACACTCTCTGCCACTCTATGACACTCTCTGACACTCACTATCACTCTCTGACACTCTCAGACACTTACTATCACTCTCTGACACTATCTGACACTCTCTGACACTCACTATCACTCTCTGACAATCTCTATCACTCTCTGACACTGCATGGCACTCTCTGACACTCTCTGACACTCACTATCACTCTCTGACACTCTCAGACACTCACTATCACTTTCTGACACTCTCTGACACTCAATATCACTCTCGATCACTCTCTATCACTCTCTGACACTCTCTGACACTCTCAGACACTCTCAGACACTCTCTGACAATCTCAGACACTCTCTATCACTCTCTGACACTATGTGACACTCTCAGACACTCTCAGACACTCACTTTCACTCTCTGACACTCTCTGAAACTCACCATCACTCTCTGACACTCTCTGACACTCTGTATAACTCTCTGACACTCTGTTTAACTCTCTGACACTCTCTCACACTCTCTGACACTCTCTGCCAATCTCAGACACTCTCAGACACTCACTATCACTCTCTGATACACTCTGACACTCAATATCACTCTCTGACACTCTCTATCACCCTCTGACACTCTCAGACACTCTCTGACACTCTCTGACACTCTCTGACACTCACTACCACTCTCTGACACTCTCAGACACTCACTACAACTCTCTGACAATCTCTGACACTCACTGTCACTCTCTAGAACTCTCTGACAGTCTCTGACACTCTCTGAAACTCTCTGACACTCTGAGACACTCTCTGAAGCTCTCTGACACTCTGAGACACTCTCAGACACTCTCAGACACTCTCAGACCCTCACTATCACTCTCTGAAACACACTATCACTCTCTGACACTCTCTGACACTCTCGATCACTCTCTGACACTCTCTGACACTCTCTATCACTTTCGGACACTCTCTGACACTCTCAGACACTCACTATCACTCGCTGAAACTCACTATCACTCTCTGACACTCTCTGACACTCTCTGACACTCTCAGACACTCTCTGACTCTCTCTATCACTCTCTGACACTCTCAGACACTCTCTGACACTCTCTATCACTCTCTGACACTCTCTGACACTCACTATCACTCTCTGACACTCTCTGACACTCTCTATCACTCTCTGACACTCTCTGACACTCTCTGACACTCTCTATCACTCTCTGACACTCTCTGACTCTCACTATCACTCTCTGACACACTCAGACACTCACTATCACTCTCTGACACTCTCTGACACTCTCAGAGACTCACTGTCACGCTCTGATACTCTCTGACACTCGCTATCACTCTCTGAAACTCTCTATCACTCTCTGACACTCTATGACACTCTCTGATACTCTCTGACACTCACTATCACTCTCTGACAATCTCTATCACTCTCAGACACTGCATGGCACTCTCTGACACTCACTATCACTCTCTGACACTCTCAGACACTCACTATCACTCTCTGACACTCTCTGACACTCACTATCACTCTCGATCACTCTCTATCACTCTCTGACACTCTCTGACACTCTCAGACACTCTCAGACACTCTCTGACACTCTCTATCACTCTCTGACACTATGTGACACTCTCAGACACTCTCAGACACTCACTTTCACTCTCTGACACTCTCTGAAACTCACCATCACTCTCTGACACTCTCTGACACTCTGTATAACTCTCTGACACTCTGTTTAACTCTCTGACACTCTCTCACACTCTCTGACACTCTCTGCCAATCTCAGACACTCTCAGACACTCACTATCACTCTCTGATACACTCTGACACTCAATATCACTCTCTGACACTCCCTATCTCGCTCTGACACTCTCAGACACTCTCTGACAATCTCTGACACTCTCAGACACTCTCAGACACTCTCTGACAATCTCAGACACTCTCTATCACTCTCTGACACTATGTGACACTCTCAGACACTCTCAGACACTCACTTTCACTCTCTGACACTCTCTGAAACTCACCATCACTCTCTGACACTCTCTGACACTCTGTATAACTCTCTGACACTCTGTTTAACTCTCTGACACTCTCTCACACTCTCTGACACTCTCTGCCAATCTCAGACACTCTCAGACACTCACTATCACTCTCTGATACACTCTGACACTCAATATCACTCTCTGACACTCTCTATCACTCTCTGACACTCTCAGACACTCTCTGACAATCTCAGACACTCTCAGACACTCACTATCACTCTCTGATACTCTCTGACACTCTCTATCACTCTCTGACACTCTCAGACACTCTCTGACACTCACTATCACTCTCTGACACTCTCAGACACTCACTATCACTCTCTGACAATCTCTGACACTCACTGTCACTCTCTAGAACTCTCTGACACTCTCTGACACTCTCGATCACTCTCTGACACTCTCTGACACTCTCTATCACTTTCGGACACTCTCTGACACTCTCAGACACTCACTATCACTCGCTGAAACTCACTATCACTCTCTGACACTCTCTGACACTCTCTGACACTCTCAGACACTCTCTGACACTCTCTATCACTCTCTGACACTCTCAGACACTCTCTGACACTCTCTATCAATCTCTCACACTCTCTGACACTCACTATCACTCTCTGACACTCTCTGACACTCTCTATCACTCTCTGACACTCTCTGACACTCTCTGACACTCTATCACTCTGACACTCTCTGACTCTCACTATCACTCTCTGACACACTCAGACACTCACTATCACTCTCTGACACTCTCTGACACTCTCAGAGACTCACTGTCACGCTCTGACAAACTCTGACACTCACTGTCACTCTCTAGAACTCTCTGACACTCTCTGACACTCTCTGAAACTCTCTGACACTCTGAGACACTCTCTGAAACTCTCTGACACTCTGAGACACTCTCAGACACTCTCAGACACTCTCAGACCCTCACTATCACTCTCTGAAACACACTATCACTCTCTGACACTCTCTGACACTCTCGATCACTCTCTGACACTCTCTGACACTCTCTATCACTTTCGGACACTCTCTGACACTCTCAGGCACTCACTATCACTCTCTGAAACTCACTATCACTCTCTGACACTCTCTGACACTCTCTGAAACTCTCTGACACTCTCGATCACTCTCGATCACTCTCTGACACTCTCTATCTCTCTCTATCACTCTCTGACACTCTCTGACACTCTCAGACACTCTCTGACACTCTCTATCGCTCTCTGACACTCTTGGACACTCTCTGACACTCTCTATCACTCTCTATCACTCTCTGACACGCTCTGACACTCACTATCACTCTCTGACACTCTCTGACACTCTCTATCACTCTCTGACACTCTCTGACACTCTCTATCACTCTCTGACACTCTCTGACACTCTCTATCACTCACGATCACTCTCCATCACTCACAATCAATCTCCGAAAATTTCTGACACTCTCTGACACTCTCAATCACTCTCTGGCACTCTCTGACACTCTCTGACACTCTCGATCACTCTCTGACTCTCTCTGACACTCTCAGACACTCTCAGACACTCTCTGATAGTCTCTGACAGTCACTATCACTCTCTGACACTCACTATCACTCTCTGACACTCTCTGACACTCTCTGACACTCCCTATCACTCTCTGACACTCTCTATCACCCTCTATCACCCTCTATCACTCCCTGACACTCTCCGACACTCTCTGACACTCTCAGACACTCTCAGACACTCACTATCACTCTCTGACACTTTCAGACTCTCTCAGACACTCTCTGACACTCACTATCACTCTCTGACACTCTCTGACACTCCCTATCACTCTCTGACACTCTCTATCACCCTCTATCACTCTCTGACACTCTCTGACAGTCTCTGACAGTCTCTGACACTCTCAGACACTCACTATCACTCTCTGAGACTCTCTGACACTTTCAGACACTCTCAGACAATCACTATCACTCTCTGCCACTCTCTGCCACTCTATGACACTCTCTGACACTCACTATCACTCTCTGACACTTACTATCACTTTCTGACACTATCTGACAGTCTCTGACACTCTCTATCACTCTGTGACACTCTCTGACACTCTCAGACACCCACTATCACTCTCTGACACTCTCTGCCACTCTATGACACTCTCTGACACTCACTATCACTCTCTGACACTCTCAGACACTTACTATCACTCTCTGACACTATCTGACACTCTCTGACACTCACTATCACTCTCTGACAATCTCTATCACTCTCTGACACTGCATGGCACTCTCTGACACTCTCTGACACTCACTATCACTCTCTGACACTCTCAGACACTCACTATCACTTTCTGACACTCTCTGACACTCAATATCACTCTCGATCACTCTCTATCACTCTCTGACACTCTCTGACACTCTCAGACACTCTCAGACACTCTCTGACAATCTCAGACACTCTCTATCACTCTCTGACACTATGTGACACTCTCAGACACTCTCAGACACTCACTTTCACTCTCTGACACTCTCTGAAACTCACCATCACTCTCTGACACTCTCTGACACTCTGTATAACTCTCTGACACTCTGTTTAACTCTCTGACACTCTCTCACACTCTCTGACACTCTCTGCCAATCTCAGACACTCTCAGACACTCACTATCACTCTCTGATACACTCTGACACTCAATGTCACTCTCTGACACTCTCTATCACTCTCTGACACTCTCAGACACTCTCTGACACTCTCTGACACTCTCTGACACTCACTATCACTCTCTGACACTCTCAGACACTCACTATCACTCTCTGACAATCTCTGACACTCACTGTCACTCTCTAGAACTCTCTGACACTCTCTGACACTCTCTGAAACTCTCTGACACTCTGAGACACTCTCTGAAACTCTCTGACACTCTGAGACACTCTCAGACACTCTCAGACACTCTCAGACCCTCACTATCACTCTCTGAAACACACTATCACTCTCTGACACTCTCGATCACTCTCTGACACTCTCTGACACTCTCTATCACTTTCGGACACTCTCTGACACTCTCAGACACTCACTATCACTCGCTGAAACTCACTATCACTCTCTGACACTCTCTGACACTCTCTGACACTCTCAGACACTCTCTGACTCTCTCTATCACTCTCTGACACTCTCAGACACTCTCTGACACTCTATCACTCTCTGACACTCTCTGACTCTCATTATCACTCTCTGACACACTCAGACACTCACTATCACTCTCTGACACTCTCTGACACTCGCTATCACTCTCTGAAACACTCTATCACTCTCTGACACTCTATGACACTCTCTGATACTCTCTGACACTCACTATCACTCTCTGACAATCTCTATCACTCTCAGACACTGCATGGCACTCTCTGACACTCACTATCACTCTCTGACACTCTCAGACACTCACTATCACTCTCTGACACTCTCTGACACTCACTATCACTCTCGATCACTCTCTATCACTCTCTGACACTCGCTGACACTCTCAGACACTCTCAGACACTCTCTGACACTCTCTATCACTCTCTGACATTATGTGACACTCTCAGACACTCTCAGACACACACTTTCACTCTCTGACACTCTCTGCAACTCACCATCTCTCTCTGACACTCTCTGACAATCCGTATAACTCTCTGACACTCTGTTTAACTCTCTGACACTCTCTCACACTCTCTGACACTCTCTGCCAATCTCAGACACTCTCAGACACTCACTATCACTCTCTGATACACTCTGACACTCAATATCACTCTCTGACACTCTCTATCTCTCTCTGACACTCTCAGACACTCTCTGACAATCTCAGACACTCTCAGACACTCACTATCACTCTCTGATACTCTCTGACACTCAATATCACTCTCTGACACTCTCTATCACTCTCTGACACTCTCAGACACTCTCTGACACTCTCTGACACTCTCTGAAACTCTCTGACACTCTGAGACACTCTCTGAAACTCTCTGACACTCTGAGACACTCTCAGACACTCTCAGACACTCTCAGACCCTCACTATCACTCTCTGAAACACACTATCACTCTCTGACACTCTCGATCACTCTCTGACACTCTCTGACACTCTCTATCACTTTCGGACACTCTCTGACACTCTCAGACACTCACTATCACTCGCTGAAACTCACTATCACTCTCTGACACTCTCTGACACTCTCTGACACTCTCAGACACTCTCTGACTCTCTCTATCACTCTCTGACACTCTCAGACACTCTCTGACACTCTCTATCACTCTCTGACACTCTCTGACACTCACTATCACTCTCTGACACTCTCTGACACTCTCTATCACTCTCTGACACTCTCTGACACTCTCTGACACTCTATCACTCTCTGACACTCTCTGACTCTCACTATCACTCTCTGACACACTCAGACACTCACTATCACTCTCTGACACTCTCTGACACTCGCTATCACTCTCTGAAACACTCTATCACTCTCTGACACTCTATGACACTCTCTGATACTCTCTGACACTCACTATCACTCTCTGACAATCTCTATCACTCTCAGACACTGCATGGCACTCTCTGACACTCACTATCACTCTCTGTCACTCTCAGACACTCACTATCACTCTCTGACACTCTCTGACACTCACTATCACTCTCGATCACTCTCTATCACTCTCTGACACTCGCTGACACTCTCAGACACTCTCAGACACTCTCTGACACTCTCTATCACTCTCTGACATTATGTGACACTCTCAGACACTCTCAGACACACACTTTCACTCTCTGACACTCTCTGCAACTCACCATCTCTCTCTGACACTCTCTGACAATCCGTATAACTCTCTGACACTCTGTTTAACTCTCTGACACTCTCTCACACTCTCTGACACTCTCTGCCAATCTCAGACACTCTCAGACACTCACTATCACTCTCTGATACACTCTGACACTCAATATCACTCTCTGACACTCTCTATCTCTCTCTGACACTCTCAGACACTCTCTGACAATCTCAGACACTCTCAGACACTCACTATCACTCTCTGATACTCTCTGACCCTCAATATCACTCTCTGACACTCTCTATCACTCTCTGACACTCACTATCACTCTCTGACACTCTCTGACACTCTCTGACACTCCCTATCACTCTCTGACACTCTCTATCACCCTCTATCACCCTCTATCACTCCCTGACACTCTCTGACACTCTCTGACACTCTCAGACACTCTCAGACACTCACTATCACTCTCTGACACTTTCAGACTCTCTCAGACACTCTCTGACACTCACTATCACTCTCTGACACTCTCTGACACTCTCTGACACTCCCTATCACTCTCTGACACTCTCTATCACCCTCTATCACTCTCTGACACTCTCTGACAGTCTCTGACACTCTCAGACACTCTCAGAGACTCACTATCACTCTCTGAGACTCTCTGACACTTTCAGACACTCTCAGACAATCACTATCACTCTCTGACACTCTCTGCCACTCTATGACACTCTCTGACACTCACTATCACTCTCTGACACTTACTATCACTTTCTGACACTATCTGACAGTCTCTGACACTCTCTATCACTCTGTGACACTCTCTGACACTCTCAGACACCCACTATCACTCTCTGACACTCTCTGCCACTCTATGACACTCTCTGACACTCACTATCACTCTCTGACACTCTCAGACACTTACTATCACTCTCTGACACTATCTGACACTCTCTGACACTCACTATCACTCTCTGACAATCTCTATCACTCTCTGACACTGCATGGCACTCTCTGACACTCTCTGACACTCACTATCACTCTCTGACACTCTCAGACACTCTCAGACACTCTCTGACACTCTCTATCACTCTCTGACATTATGTGACACTCTCAGACACTCTCAGACACACACTTTCACTCTCTGACACTCTCTGCAACTCACCATCTCTCTCTGACACTCTCTGACAATCCGTATAACTCTCTGACACTCTGTTTAACTCTCTGACACTCTCTCACACTCTCTGACACTCTCTGCCAATCTCAGACACTCTCAGACACTCACTATCACTCTCTGATACACTCTGACACTCAATATCACTCTCTGACACTCTCTATCTCTCTCTGACACTCTCAGACACTCTCTGACAATCTCAGACACTCTCAGACACTCACTATCACTCTCTGATACTCTCTGACACTCAATATCACTCTCTGACACTCTCTATCACTCTCTGACACTCTCAGACACTCTCTGACACTCTCTGACACTCTCTGAAACTCTCTGACACTCTGAGACACTCTCTGAAACTCTCTGACACTCTGAGACACTCTCAGACACTCTCAGACACTCTCAGACCCTCACTATCACTCTCTGAAACACACTATCACTCTCTGACACTCTCGATCACTCTCTGACACTCTCTGACACTCTCTATCACTTTCGGACACTCTCTGACACTCTCAGACACTCACTATCACTCGCTGAAACTCACTATCACTCTCTGACACTCTCTGACACTCTCTGACACTCTCAGACACTCTCTGACTCTCTCTATCACTCTCTGACACTCTCAGACACTCTCTGACACTCTCTATCACTCTCTGACACTCTCTGACACTCACTATCACTCTCTGACACTCTCTGACACTCTCTATCACTCTCTGACACTCTCTGACACTCTCTGACACTCTATCACTCTCTGACACTCTCTGACTCTCACTATCACTCTCTGACACTCTCTGACACTCTCTGACACTCCCTATCACTCTCTGACACTCTCTATCACCCTCTATCACCCTCTATCACTCCCTGACACTCTCTGACACTCTCTGACACTCTCAGACACTCTCAGACACTCACTATCACTCTCTGACACTTTCAGACTCTCTCAGACACTCTCTGACACTCACTATCACTCTCTGACACTCTCTGACACTCTCTGACACTCCCTATCACTCTCTGACACTCTCTATCACCCTCTATCACTCTCTGACACTCTCTGACAGTCTCTGACACTCTCAGACACTCTCAGAGACTCACTATCACTCTCTGAGACTCTCTGACACTTTCAGACACTCTCAGACAATCACTATCACTCTCTGACACTCTCTGCCACTCTATGACACTCTCTGACACTCACTATCACTCTCTGACACTTACTATCACTTTCTGACACTATCTGACAGTCTCTGACACTCTCTATCACTCTGTGACACTCTCTGACACTCTCAGACACCCACTATCACTCTCTGACACTCTCTGCCACTCTATGACACTCTCTGACACTCACTATCACTCTCTGACACTCTCAGACACTTACTATCACTCTCTGACACTATCTGACACTCTCTGACACTCACTATCACTCTCTGACAATCTCTATCACTCTCTGACACTGCATGGCACTCTCTGACACTCTCTGACACTCACTATCACTCTCTGACACTCTCAGACACTCACTATCACTTTCTGACACTCTCTGACACTCAATATCACTCTCGATCACTCTCTATCACTCTCTGACACTCTCTGACACTCTCAGACACTCTCAGACACTCTCTGACAATCTCAGACACTCTCTATCACTCTCTGACACTATGTGACACTCTCAGACACTCTCAGACACTCACTTTCACTCTCTGACACTCTCTGAAACTCACCATCACTCTCTGACACTCTCTGACACTCTGTATAACTCTCTGACACTCTGTTTAACTCTCTGACACTCTCTCACACTCTCTGACACTCTCTGCCAATCTCAGACACTCTCAGACACTCACTATCACTCTCTGATACACTCTGACACTCAATATCACTCTCTGACACTCTCTATCACCCTCTGACACTCTCAGACACTCTCTGACACTCTCTGACACTCTCTGACACTCACTACCACTCTCTGACACTCTCAGACACTCACTACAACTCTCTGACAATCTCTGACACTCACTGTCACTCTCTAGAACTCTCTGACAGTCTCTGACACTCTCTGAAACTCTCTGACACTCTGAGACACTCTCTGAAGCTCTCTGACACTCTGAGACACTCTCAGACACTCTCAGACACTCTCAGACCCTCACTATCACTCTCTGAAACACACTATCACTCTCTGACACTCTCTGACACTCTCGATCACTCTCTGACACTCTCTGACACTCTCTATCACTTTCGGACACTCTCTGACACTCTCAGACACTCACTATCACTCGCTGAAACTCACTATCACTCTCTGACACTCTCTGACACTCTCTGACACTCTCAGACACTCTCTGACTCTCTCTATCACTCTCTGACACTCTCAGACACTCTCTGACACTCTCTATCACTCTCTGACACTCTCTGACACTCACTATCACTCTCTGACACTCTCTGACACTCTCTATCACTCTCTGACACTCTCTGACACTCTCTGACACTCTCTATCACTCTCTGACACTCTCTGACTCTCACTATCACTCTCTGACACACTCAGACACTCACTATCACTCTCTGACACTCTCTGACACTCTCAGAGACTCACTGTCACGCTCTGATACTCTCTGACACTCGCTATCACTCTCTGAAACTCTCTATCACTCTCTGACACTCTATGACACTCTCTGATAATCTCTGACACTCACTATCACTCTCTGACAATCTCTATCACTCTCAGACACTGCATGGCACTCTCTGACACTCACTATCACTCTCTGACACTCTCAGACACTCACTATCACTCTCTGACACTCTCTGACACTCACTATCACTCTCGATCACTCTCTATCACTCTCTGACACTCGCTGACACTCTCAGACACTCTCAGACACTCTCTGACACTCTCTATCACTCTCTGACATTATGTGACACTCTCAGACACTCTCAGACACACACTTTCACTCTCTGACACTCTCTGCAACTCACCATCTCTCTCTGACACTCTCTGACAATCCGTATAACTCTCTGACACTCTGTTTAACTCTCTGACACTCTCTCACACTCTCTGACACTCTCTGCCAATCTCAGACACTCTCAGACACTCACTATCACTCTCTGATACACTCTGACACTCAATATCACTCTCTGACACTCTCTATCTCTCTCTGACACTCTCAGACACTCTCTGACAATCTCAGACACTCTCAGACACTCACTATCACTCTCTGATACTCTCTGACACTCAATATCACTCTCTGACACTCTCTATCACTCTCTGACACTCTCTGACACTCACTATCACTCTCTGACACTCTCTGACACTCCCTATCACTCTCTGACACTCTCTATCACCCTCTATCACCCTCGATCATCCTCTATCACTCTCTGACACTCTCAGACACTCACTATCACTCTCTGACACTCTCTGACACTCACTATCACTCTCGATCACTCTCTATCACTCTCTGACACTCGCTGACACTCTCAGACACTCTCAGACACTCTCTGACACTCTCTATCACTCTCTGACATTATGTGACACTCTCAGACACTCTCAGACACACACTTTCACTCTCTGACACTCTCTGCAACTCACCATCTCTCTCTGACACTCTCTGACAATCCGTATAACTCTCTGACACTCTGTTTAACTCTCTGACACTCTCTCACACTCTCTGACACTCTCTGCCAATCTCAGACACTCTCAGACACTCACTATCACTCTCTGATACACTCTGACACTCAATATCACTCTCTGACACTCTCTATCTCTCTCTGACACTCTCAGACACTCTCTGACAATCTCAGACACTCTCAGACACTCACTATCACTCTCTGATACTCTCTGACCCTCAATATCACTCTCTGACACTCTCTATCACTCTCTGACACTCTCTGACACTCACTATCACTCTCTGACACTCTCTGACAATCCCTATCACTCTCTGACACTCTCTATCACCCTCTATCACCCTCGATCATCCTCTATCACTCTCTGACACTCTCTGACACTCTCTGACACTCTCAGACACTCTCAGACACTCACTATCACTCTCTGACACTTTCAGACTCTCTCAGACACTCTCTGACACTCACTATCACTCTCTGACACTCTCTGACACTCTCTGACACTCACTATCACTCTCTGACACTCTCTATCACCCTCTATCACTCTCTGACACTCTCTGACACTCTCAGACACCCACTATCACTCTCTGACACTCTCTGCCACTTACTATCACTCTCTGACACTATCTGACACTCTCTGACACTCTCTATCACTCTGTGACACTCTCTGAAACTCACTATCACTCTCTGACACTCTCTGTCACTCTCTGACACTCTCTGGCACTCACTATCACTCTCTGACACTCTGACACTCTCTGACACTCTCTGACACTCACTATCACTCCCTGACACTCTCTGACACTCTCAGACACTCTCGGGCACTCACTATCACTCTATGACACTCTCTATCACTGTCTGACACACTTTGACACTTTCTATCACTCTCTGACTCTCTCTGACACTCTCTATCACTCTCTATCATTCTCTATCACTCTCTGACACTCGCTGACACTCTCAGACACTCTCAGACACTCTCTGACACTCTCTATCACTCTCTGACATTATGTGACACTCTCAGACACTCTCAGACACACACTTTCACTCTCTGACACTCTCTGCAACTCACCATCTCTCTCTGACACTCTCTGACAATCCGTATCACTCTCTGACACTCTGTTTAACTCTCTGACACTCTCTCACACTCTCTGACACTCTCTGCCAATCTCAGACACTCTCAGACACTCACTATCACTCTCTGATACACTCTGACACTCAATATCACTCTCTGACACTCTCTATCTCTCTCTGACACTCTCAGACACTCTCTGACAATCTCAGACACTCTCAGACACTCACTATCACTCTCTGATACTCTCTGACACTCAATATCACTCTCTGACACTCTCTATCACTCTCTGACACTCTCAGACACTCTCTGACACTCTCTGACACTCACTATCACTCTCTGACACTCTCAGACACTCACTATCACTCTCTGACAATCTCTGACACTCACTGTCACTCTCTAGAACTCTCTGACACTCTCTGACACTCTCTGAAACTCTCTGACACTCTGAGACACTCTCTGACACTCTCTGACACTCTCTGAAACTCTCTGACACTCTGAGACACTCTCTGAAACTCTCTGACACTCTGAGACACTCTCAGACACTCTCAGACACTCTCAGACCCTCACTATCACTCTCTGAAACACACTATCACTCTCTGACACTCTCGATCACTCTCTGACACTCTCTGACACTCTCTATCACTTTCGGACACTCTCGGACACTCTCAGACACTCACTATCACTCGCTGAAACTCACTATCACTCTCTGACACTCTCTGACACTCTCTGACACTCTCAGACACTCTCTGACTCTCTCTATCACTCTCTGACACTCTCAGACACTCTCTGACACTCTCTATCACTCTCTGACACTCTCTGACACTCACTATCACTCTCTGACACTCTCTGACACTCTCTATCACTCTCTGACACTCTCTGACACTCTCTGACACTCTATCACTCTCTGACACTCTCTGACTCTCACTATCACTCTCTGACACACTCAGACACTCACTATCACTCTCTGACACTCTCTGACACTCGCTATCACTCTCTGAAACACTCTATCACTCTCTGACACTCTATGACACTCTCTGATACTCTCTGACACTCACTATCACTCTCTGACAATCTCTATCACTCTCAGACACTGCATGGCACTCTCTGACACTCACTATCACTCTCTGACACTCTCAGACACTCACTATCACTCTCTGACACTCTCTGACACTCACTATCACTCTCGATCACTCTCTATCACTCTCTGACACTTTCTGACACTCTCAGACACTCTCAGACACTCTCTGACACTCTCTATCGCTCTCTGACATTATGTGACACTCTCAGACACTCTCAGACACACACTTTCACTCTCTGACACTCTCTGCAACTCACCATCTCTCTCTGACACTCTCTGACAATCCGTATAACTCTCTGACACTCTGTTTAACTCTCTGACACTCTCTCACACTCTCTGACACTCTCTGCCAATCTCAGACACTCTCAGACACTCACTATCACTCTCTGATACACTCTGACACTCAATATCACTCTCTGACACTCTCTATCTCTCTCTGACACTCTCAGACACTCTCTGACAATCTCAGACACTCTCAGACACTCACTATCACTCTCTGATACTCTCTGACCCTCAATATCACTCTCTGACACTCTCTATCACTCTCTGACACTCACTATCACTCTCTGACACTCTCTGACACTCTCTGACACTCCCTATCACTCTCTGACACTCTCTATCACCCTCTATCACCCTCTATCACTCCCTGACACTCTCTGACACTCTCTGACACTCTCAGACACTCTCAGACACTCACTATCACTCTCTGACACTTTCAGACTCTCTCAGACACTCTCTGACACTCACTATCACTCTCTGACACTCTCTGACACTCTCTGACACTCCCTATCACTCTCTGACACTCTCTATCACCCTCTATCACTCTCTGACACTCTCTGACAGTCTCTGACACTCTCAGACACTCTCAGAGACTCACTATCACTCTCTGAGACTCTCTGACACTTTCAGACACTCTCAGACAATCACTATCACTCTCTGACACTCTCTGCCACTCTATGACACTCTCTGACACTCACTATCACTCTCTGACACTTACTATCACTTTCTGACACTATCTGACAGTCTCTGACACTCTCTATCACTCTGTGACACGCTCTGACACTCTCAGACACCCACTATCACTCTCTGACACTCTCTGCCACTCTATGACACTCTCTGACACTCACTATCACTCTCTGACACTCTCAGACACTTACTATCACTCTCTGACACTATCTGACACTCTCTGACACTCACTATCACTCTCTGACAATCTCTATCACTCTCTGACACTGCATGGCACTCTCTGACACTCTCTGACACTCACTATCACTCTCTGACACTCTCAGACACTCACTATCACTTTCTGACACTCTCTGACACTCAATATCACTCTCGATCACTCTCTATCACTCTCTGACACTCTCTGACACTCTCAGACACTCTCAGGCACTCTCTGACAATCTCAGACACTCTCTATCACTCTCTGACACTATGTGACACTCTCAGACACTCTCAGACACTCACTTTCACTCTCTGACACTCTCTGAAACTCACCATCACTCTCTGACACTCTCTGACACTCTGTATAACTCTCTGACACTCTGTTTAACTCTCTGACACTCTCTCACACTCTCTGACACTCTCTGCCAATCTCAGACACTCTCAGACACTCACTATCACTCTCTGATACACTCTGACACTCAATATCACTCTCTGACACTCAATATCACCCTCTGACACTCTCAGACACTCTCTGACACTCTCTGACACTCTCTGACACTCACTACCACTCTCTGACACTCTCAGACACTCACTATCACTCTCTGACAATCTCTGACACTCACTGTCACTCTCTAGAACTCTCTGACAGTCTCTGACACTCTCTGAAACTCTCTGACACTCTGAGACACTCTCTGAAGCTCTCTGACACTCTGAGACACTCTCAGACACTCTCAGACACTCTCAGACCCTCACTATCACTCTCTGAAACACACTATCACTCTCTGACACTCTCTGACACTCTCGATCACTCTCTGACACTCTCTGACACTCTCTATCACTTTCGGACACTCTCTGACACTCTCAGACACTCACTATCACTCGCTGAAACTCACTATCACTCTCTGACACTCTCTGACACTCTCTGACACTCTCAGACACTCTCTGACTCTCTCTATCACTCTCTGACACTCTCAGACACTCACTATCACTCTCTGATACTCTCTGACACTCAATATCACTCTCTGACACTCTCTATCACTCTCTGACACTCTCTGACACTCACTATCACTCTCTGACACTCTCTGACACTCCCTATCACTCTCTGACACTCTCTATCACCCTCTATCACCCTCGATCATCCTCTATCACTCTCTGACACTCTCAGACACTCACTATCACTCTCTGACACTCTCTGACACTCACTATCACTCTCGATCACTCTCTATCACTCTCTGACACTTTCTGACACTCTCAGACACTCTCAGACACTCTCTGACACTCTCTATCACTCTCTGACATTATGTGACACTCTCAGACACTCTCAGACACACACTTTCACTCTCTGACACTCTCTGCAACTCACCATCTCTCTCTGACACTCTCTGACAATCCGTATAACTCTCTGACACTCTGTTTAACTCTCTGACACTCTCTCACACTCTCTGACACTCTCTGCCAATCTCAGACACTCTCAGACACTCACTATCACTCTCTGATACACTCTGACACTCAATATCACTCTCTGACACTCTCTATCTCTCTCTGACACTCTCAGACACTCTCTGACAATCTCAGACACTCTCAGACACTCACTATCACTCTCTGATACTCTCTGACCCTCAATATCACTCTCTGACACTCTCTATCACTCTCTGACACTCACTATCACTCTCTGACACTCTCTGACACTCTCTGACACTCCCTATCACTCTCTGACACTCTCTATCACCCTCTATCACCCTCTATCACTCCCTGACACTCTCTGACACTCTCTGACACTCTCAGACAGTCTCAGACACTCACTATCACTCTCTGACACTTTCAGACTCTCTCAGACACTCTCTGACACTCACTATCACTCTCTGACACTCTCTGACACTCTCTGACACTCCCTATCACTCTCTGACACTCTCTATCACCCTCTATCACTCTCTGACACTCTCTGACAGTCTCTGACACTCTCAGACACTCTCAGAGACTCACTATCACTCTCTGAGACTCTCTGACACTTTCAGACACTCTCAGACAATCACTATCACTCTCTGACACTCTCTGCCACTCTATGACACTCTCTGACACTCACTATCACTCTCTGACACTTACTATCACTTTCTGACACTATCTGACAGTCTCTGACACTCTCTATCACTCTGTGACACTCTCTGACACTCTCAGACACCCACTATCACTCTCTGACACTCTCTGCCACTCTATGACACTCTCTGACACTCACTATCACTCTCTGACACTCTCAGACACTTACTATCACTCTCTGACACTATCTGACACTCTCTGACACTCACTATCACTCTCTGACACTCTCAGACACTCACTATCACTTTCTGACACTCTCTGACACTCAATATCACTCTCGATCACTCTCTATCACTCTCTGACACTCTCTGACACTCTCAGACACTCTCAGACACTCTCTGACAATCTCAGACACTCTCTATCACTCTCTGACACTATGTGACACTCTCAGACACTCTCAGACACTCACTTTCACTCTCTGACACTCTCTGAAACTCACCATCACTCTCTGACACTCTCTGACACTCTGTATAACTCTCTGACACTCTGTTTAACTCTCTGACACTCTCTCACACTCTCTGACACTCTCTGCCAATCTCAGACACTCTCAGACACTCACTATCACTCTCTGATACACTCTGACACTCAATATCACTCTCTGACACTCTCTATCACTCTCTGACACTCTCAGACACTCTCTGACACTCTCTGACACTCTCTGACACTCACTATCACTCTCTGACACTCTCAGACACTCACTATCACTCTCTGACAATCTCTGACACTCACTGTCACTCTCTAGAACTCTCTGACACTCTCTGACACTCTCTGAAACTCTCTGACACTCTGAGACACTCTCTGAAACTCTCTGACACTCTGAGACACTCTCAGACACTCTCAGACACTCTCAGACCCTCACTATCACTCTCTGAAACACACTATCACTCTCTGACACTCTCTGACACTCTCGATCACTCTCTGACACTCTCTGACACTCTCTATCACTTTCGGACACTCTCTGACACTCTCAGACACTCACTATCACTCGCTGAAACTCACTATCACTCTCTGACACTCTCTGACACTCTCTGACACTCTCAGACACTCTCTGACTCTCTCTATCACTCTCTGACACTCTCAGACACTCTCTGACACTCTCTATCACTCTCTGACACTCTCTGACACTCACTATCACTCTCTGACACTCTCTGACACTCTCTATCACTCTCTGACACTCTCTGACACTCTCTGACACTCTCTATCACTCTCTGACACTCTCTGACTCTCACTATCACTCTCTGACACACTCAGACACTCACTATCACTCTCTGACACTCTCTGACACTCTCAGAGACTCACTGTCACGCTCTGATACTCTCTGACACTCGCTATCACTCTCTGAAACTCTCTATCACTCTCTGACACTCTATGACACTCTCTGACACTCTCTGACATTCACTATCACTCTCTGACACTCTCTGACACTCTCAGAGACTCACTGTCACTCTCTGATACTCTCTGACACTCACTATCACTCTCTGACAATCTCTATCACTCTCAGACACTGCATGGCACTCTTTGACACTCACTATCACTCTCTGACACTCTCAGACACTCACTATCACTCTCTGACACTCTCTGACACTCACTATCACTCTCGATCACTCTCTATCACTCTCTGACACTCGCTGACACTCTCAGACACTCTCAGACACTCTCTGACACTCTCTATCACTCTCTGACATTATGTGACACTCTCAGACACTCTCAGACACACACTTTCACTCTCTGACACTCTCTGCAACTCACCATCTCTCTCTGACACTCTCTGACAATCCGTATAACTCTCTGACACTCTGTTTAACTCTCTGACACTCTCTCACACTCTCTGACACTCTCTGCCAATCTCAGACACTCTCAGACACTCACTATCACTCTCTGATACACTCTGACACTCAATATCACTCTCTGACACTCTCTATCTCTCTCTGACACTCTCAGACACTCTCTGACAATCTCAGACGCTCTCAGACACTCACTATCACTCTCTGATACTCTCTGACACTCAATATCACTCTCTGACACTCTCTATCACTCTCTGACACTCTCAGACACTCTCTGACACTCTCTGACACTCACTATCACTCTCTGACACTCTCAGACACTCACTATCACTCTCTGACAATCTCTGACACTCACTGTCACTCTCTAGAACTCTCTGACACTCTCTGACACTCTCTGAAACTCTCTGACACTCTGAGACACTCTCTGAAACTCTCTGACACTCTGAGACACTCTCAGACACTCTCAGACACTCTCAGACCCTCACTATCACTCTCTGAAACACACTATCACTCTCTGACACTCTCTGACACTCTCGATCACTCTCTGACACTCTCTGACACTCTCTGACACTCTCAGACACTCACTATCACTCTCTGAAACTCACTATCACTCTCTGACACTCTCTGACACTCTCTGAAACTCTCTGACACTCTCGATCACTCTCGATCACTCTCTGACACTCTCTATCTCTCTCTATCACTCTCTGACACTCTCTGACACTCTCAGACACTCTCTGACACTCTCTATCGCTCTCTGACACTCTCGGACACTCTCTGACACTCTCTATCACTCTCTATCACTCTCTGACACTCTCTGACACTCACTATCACTCTCTGACACTCTCTGACACTCTCTATCACTCTCTGACACTCTCTGACACTCTCTGACACTCTCTATTACTCTCTGACACTCTCTGACACTCTCTATCACTCACGTACACTCTCCATCACTCACAATCAATCTCCGAAAATTTCTGACACTCTCTGACACTCTCAATCACTCTCTGGCACTCTCTGACACTCTCTGACACTCTCGATCACTCTCTGACTCTCTCTGACACTCTCAGACACTCTCAGACACTCTCTGATAGTCTCTGACAGTCACTATCACTCTCTGACACTCACTATCACTCTCTGACACTCTCTGACACTCTCTGACACTCCCTATCACTCTCTGACACTCTCTATCACCCTCTATCACCCTCTCTCACCCTCTATCACTCTCTGACACTCTCTGACGCTCTCTGACACTCTCTGACACTCTCAGACACTCTCAGACACTCTCTGACACTCACTATCACTCTCTGACACTCTCTGACACTCTCTGACACTCCCTATCACTCTCTGACACTCTCTATCAACGTCTATCACTCTCTGACACTCTCTGACAGTCTCTGACAGTCTCTGACACTCTCAGACACTCTCAGAGACTCACTATCACTCTCTGACACTCTCTGACACTTTCAGACACTCTCAGACAATCACTATCACTCTCTGACACTCTCTGCCACTCTATGACACTCTCTGACACTCACTATCACTCTCTGACACTTACTATCACTTTCTGACACTATCTGACACTCTCTGACACTCTCTATCACTCTGTGACACTCTCTGACACTCTCAGACACCCATTATCACTCTCTGACACTTACTATCACTTTCTGACACTATCTGACAGTCTCTGACACTCTCTATCACTCTGTGACACTCTCTGACCCTCTCAGACACCCACTATCACTCTCTGACACTCTCTGCCACTCTATGACACTCTCTGACACTCACTATCACTCTCTGACACTCTCAGACACTTACTATCACTCTCTGACACTATCTGACACTCTCTGACACTCACTATCACTCTCTGACAATCTCTATCACTCTCTGACACTGCATGGCACTCTCTGACACTCTCTGACACTCACTATCACTCTCTGACACTCTCAGACACTCACTATCACTTTCTGACACTCTCTGACACTCAATATCACTCTCGATCACTCTCTATCACTCTCTGACACTCTCTGACACTCTCAGACACTCTCAGACACTCTCTGACAATCTCAGACACTCTCTATCACTCTCTGACACTATGTGACACTCTCAGACACTCTCAGACACTCACTTTCACTCTCTGACACTCTCTGACCCTCACTATCACTCTCGATCACTCTCTATCACTCTCTGACACTCTCTGACACTCTCAGACACTCTCAGACACTCTCTGACACTCTCTATCACTCTCTGACACTATGTGACACTCTCAGACACTCTCAGACACTCACTTTCACTCTCTGACACTCTCTGAAACTCACCATCACTCTCTGACACTCTCTGACACTCTGTATAACTCTCTGACACTCTGTTTAACTCTCTGACACTCTCTCACACTCTCTGACACTCTCTGCCAATCTCAGACACTCTCAGACACTCACTATCACTCTCTGATACACTCTGACACTCAATATCACTCTCTGACACTCTCTATCACTCTCTGACACTCTCAGACACTCTCTGACAATCTCAGACACTCTCAGACACTCACTATCACTCTCTGATACTCTCTGACACTCTCTATCACTCTCTGACACTCTCAGACACTCTCTGACACTCACTATCACTCTCTGACACTCTCAGACACTCACTATCACTCTCTGACAATCTCTGACACTCACTGTCACTCTCTAGAACTCTCTGACACTCTCTGACACTCTCGATCACTCTCTGACACTCTCTGACACTCTCTATCACTTTCGGACACTCTCTGACACTCTCAGACACTCACTATCACTCGCTGAAACTCACTATCACTCTCTGACACTCTCTGACACTCTCTCACACTCTCAGACACTCTCTGACACTCTCTATCACTCTCTGACACTCTCAGACACTCTCTGACACTCTCTATCACTCTCTCACACTCTCTGACACTCACTATCACTCTCTGACACTCTCTGACACTCTCTATCACTCTCTGACACTCTCTGACACTCTCTGACACTCTCTGACACTCTCTATCACTCTCTGACACTCTCTGACTCTCACTATCACTCTCTGACACACTCAGACACTCACTATCACTCTCTGACACTCTCTGACACTCTCAGAGACTCACTGTCACGCTCTGATACTCTCTGACACTCGCTATCACTCTCTGAAACTCTCTATCACTCTCTGACACTCTATGACACTCTCTGACACTCTCTGACACTCACTATCACTCTCTGACACTCTCTGACACTCTCAGAGACTCACTGTCACTCTCTGATACTCTCTGACACTCACTATCACTCTCTGACACTCTCTGACACTCACTATCACTCTCTGACACTCTCTGACACTCACTATCACTCTCGATCACTCTCTATCACTCTCTGACACTCGCTGACACTCTCAGACACTCTCAGACACTCTCTGACACTCTCTATCACTCTCTGACATTATGTGACACTCTCAGACACTCTCAGACACACACTTTCACTCTCTGACACTCTCTGCAACTCACCATCACTCTCTGACACTCTCTGACAATCCGTATAACTCTCTGACACTCTGTTTAACTCTCTGACACTCTCTCACACTCTCTGACACTCTCTGCCAATCTCAGACACTCTCAGACACTCACTATCACTCTCTGATACACTCTGACACTCAATATCACTCTCTGACACTCTCTATCTCTCTCTGACACTCTCAGACACTCTCTGACAATCTCAGACACTCTCAGACACTCACTATCACTCTCTGATACTCTCTGACACTCAATATCACTCTCTGACACTCTCTATCACTCTCTGACACTCTCAGACTTTCTCTGACACTCTCTGACACTCACTATCACTCTCTGACACTCTCAGACACTCACTATCACTCTCTGACAATCTCTGACACTCACTGTCACTCTCTAGAACTCTCTGACACTCTCTGACACTCTCTGAAACTCTCTGACACTCTGAGATACTCTCTGAAACTCTCTGACACTCTGAGACACTCTCAGACACTCTCAGACCCTCACTATCACTCTCTGAAACACACTATCACTCTCTGACACTCTCTGACACTCTCGATCACTCTCTGACACTCTCTGACACTCTCTATCACTTTCGGACACTCTCTGACACTCTCAGACACTCACTATCACTCTCTGAAACTCACTATCACTCTCTGACACTCTCTGACACTCTCTGAAACTCTCTGACACTCTCGATCACTCTCGATCACTCTCTGACACTCTCTACCTCTCTCTATCACTCTCTGACACTCTCTGACACTCTCAGACACTCTCTGACACTCTCTATCGCTCTCTGACACTCTCGGACACTCTCTGACACTCTCTATCACTCTCTATCACTCTCTGACACTCTCTGACACTCACTATCACTCTCTGACACTCTCTGACACTCTCTATCACTCTCTGACACTCTCTGACACTCTCTATTACTCTCTGACACTCTCTGACACTCTCTATCACTCACGATCACTCTCCATCACTCACAATCAATCTCCGAAAATTTCTGACACTCTCTGACACTCTCAATCACTCTCTGGCACTCTCTGACACTCTCTGACACTCTCGATCACTCTCTGACTCTCTCTGACACTCTCAGACACTCTCTGATAGTCTCTGACAGTCACTATCACTCTCTGACACTCACTATCACTCTCTGACACTCTCTGACACTCGCTGACACTCCCTATCACTCTCTGACACTCTCTATCACCCTCTATCACCCTCTCTCACCCTCTATCACTCTCTGACACTCTCTGACGCTCTCTGACACTCTCTGACACTCTCAGACACTCTCAGACACTCACTATCACTCTCTGACACTTTCAGACACTCTCAGACACTCTCTGACACTCACTATCACTCTCTGACACTCTCTGACACTCTCTGACACTCCCTATCACTCTCTGACACTCTCTATCACCCTCTATCACTCTCTGACACTCTCTGACAGTCTCTGACACTCTCAGACACTCTCAGAGACTCACTATCACTCTCTGACACTCTCTGACACTTTCAGACACTCTCAGACAATCACTATCACTCTCTGACACTCTCTGACACTCTATGACACTCTCTGACACTCACTATCACTCTCTGACACTTACTATCACTTTCTGACACTATCTGACACTCTCTGACACTCTCTATCACTCTGTGACACTCTCTGACACTCTCAGACACCCACTATCACTCTCTGACACTCTCTGCCACTCTATGACACTCTCTGACACTCACTATCACTCTCTGACACTCTCAGACACTTACTATCACTCTCTGACACTATCTGACACTCTCTGACACTCACTATCACTCTCTGACAATCTCTATCACTCTCTGACACTGCATGGCACTCTCTGACACTCTCTGACACTCACTATCACTCTCTGACACTCTCAGACACTCACTATCACTCTCTGACACTCTCTGACACTCACTATCACTCTCGATCACTCTCTATCACTCTCTGACACTCTCTGACACTCTCAGACACTCTCAGACACTCTCTGACACTCTCTATCACTCTCTGACACTATGTGACACTCTCAGACACTCTCAGACACTCACTTTCACTCTCTGACACTCTCTGACACTCACTATCACTCTCGATCACTCTCTATCACTCTCTGACACTCTCTGACACTCTCAGACACTCTCAGACACTCTCAGACACTCACTATCACTCTCTGATACACTCTGACACTCAATATCACTCTCTGACACTCTCTATCTCTCTCTGACACTCTCAGACACTCTCTGACAATCTCAGACACTCTCAGACACTCACTATCACTCTCTGATACTCTCTGACACTCAATATCACTCTCTGACACTCTCTATCACTCTCTGACACTCTCAGACACTCTCTGACACTCTCTGACACTCACTATCACTCTCTGACACTCTCAGACACTCACTATCACTCTCTGACAATCTCTGACACTCACTGTCACTCTCTAGAACTCTCTGACACTCTCTGACACTCTCTGAAACTCTCTGACACTCTGAGACACTCTCTGAAACTCTCTGACACTCTGAGACACTCTCAGACACTCTCAGACACTCTCAGACCCTCACTATCACTCTCTGAAACACACTATCACTCTCTGACACTCTCTGACACTCTCGATCACTCTCTGACACTCTCTGACACTCTCTATCACTTTCGGACACTCTCTGACACTCTCAGACACTCACTATCACTCTCTGAAACTCACTATCACTCTCTGACACTCTCTGACACTCTCTGAAACTCTCTGACACTCTCGATCGCTCTCGATCACTCTCTGACACTCTCTATCTCTCTCTATCACTCTCTGACACTCTCAGACACTCTCTGACACTCTCTATCGCTCTCTGACACTCTCGGACACTCTCTGACACTCTCTATCACTCTCTATCACTCTCTGACACTCTCTGACACTCACTATCACTCTCTGACACTCTCTCACACTCTCTATCACTCTCTGACACTCTCTGACACTCTCTGACACTCTCTATTACTCTCTGACACTCTCTGACACTCTCTATCACTCACGATCACTCTCCATCACTCACAATCAATCTCCGAAAATTTCTGACACTCTCTGACACTCTCAATCACTCTCTGGCACTCTCTGACACTCTCTGACACTCTCGATCACTCTCTGAATCTCTCTGACACTCTCAGACACTCTCAGACACTCTCTGATAGTCTCTGACAGTCACTATCACTCTCTGACACTCACTATCACTCTCTGACACTCTCTGACACTCTCTGACACTCCCTATCACTCTCTGACACTCTCTATCACCCTCTATCACCCTCTCTCACCCTCTATCACTCTCTGACACTCTCTGACGCTCTCTGACACTCTCTGACACTCTCAGACACTCTCAGACACTCACTATCACTCTCTGACACTTTCAGACACTCTCAGACACTCTCTGACACTCACTATCACTCTCTGACACTCTCTGACACTCTCTGACACTCCCTATCACTCTCTGACACTCTCTATCACCGTCTATCACTCTCTGACACTCTCTGACAGTCTCTGACACTCTCAGACACTCTCAGAGACTCACTATCACTCTCTGACACTCTCTGACACTTTCAGACACTCTCAGACAATCACTATCACTCTCTGACACTCTCTGCCACTCTATGACACTCTCTGACACTCACTATCACTCTCTGACACTTACTATCACTTTCTGACACTATCTGACACTCTCTGACACTCTCTATCACTCTGTGACACTCTCTGACACTCTCAGACACCCATTATCACTCTCTGACACTCTCTGCCACTCTATGACACTCTCTGACACTCACTATCACTCTCTGACACTCTCAGACACTTACTATCACTCTCTGACACTCTCTGACACTCACTATCACTCTCTGACAATCTCTATCACTCTCTGACACTGCATGGCACTCTCTGACACTCTCTGACACTCACTATCACTCTCTGACACTCTCAGACACTCACTATCACTCTCTGACACTCTCTGACACTCACTATCACTCTCGATCACTCTCTATCACTCTCTGACACTCTCTGACACTCTCAGACACTCTCAGACACTCTCTGACACTCTCTATCACTCTCTGACACTATGTGACACTCTCAGATACTCTCAGACACTCACTTTCACTCTCTGACACTCTCTGACACTCACTATCACTCTCGATCACTCTCTATCACTCTCTGACACTCTCTGACACTCTCAGACACTCTCAGACACTCTCTGACACTCTCTATCACTCTCTGACACTATGTGACACTCTCAGACACTCTCAGACACTCACTTTCACTCTCTGACACTCTCTGAAACTCACCATCACTCTCTGACACTCTCTGACACTCTGTATAACTCTCTGACACTCTGTTTAACTCTCTGACACTCTCTCACACTCTCTGACACTCTCTGCCAATCTCAGACACTCTCAGACACTCACTATCACTCTCTGATACACTCTGACACTCAATATCACTCTCTGACACTCTCTATCACTCTCTGACACTCTCAGACACTCTCTGACAATCTCAGACACTCTCAGACACTCACTATCACTCTCTGATACTCTCTGACACTCTCTATCACTCTCTGACACTCTCAGACACTCTCTGACACTCACTATCACTCTCTGACACTCTCAGACACTCACTATCACTCTCTGACAATCTCTGACACTCACTGTCACTCTCTAGAACTCTCTGACACTCTCTGACACTCTCGATCACTCTCTGACACTCTCTGACACTCTCTATCACTTTCGGACACTCTCTGACACTCTCAGACACTCACTATCACTCGCTGAAACTCACTATCACTCTCTGACACTCTCTCACACTCTCTCACACTCTCAGACACTCTCTGACACTCTCTATCACTCTCTGACACTCTCAGACACTCTCTGACACTCTCTATCACTCTCTCACACTCTCTGACACTCACTATCACTCTCTGACACTCTCTGACACTCTCTATCACTCTCTGACACTCTCTGACACTCTCTGACACTCTCTGACACTCTCTATCACTCTCTGACACTCTCTGACTCTCACTATCACTCTCTGACACACTCAGACACTCACTATCACTCTCTGACACTCTCTGACACTCTCAGAGACTCACTGTCACGCTCTGATACTCTCTGACACTCGCTATCACTCTCTGAAACTCTCTATCACTCTCTGACACTCTATGACACTCTCTGACACTCTCTGGCACTCACTATCACTCTCTGACACTCTCTGACACTCTCAGAGACTCACTGTCACTCTCTGATACTCTCTGACACTCACTATCACTCTCTGACAATCTCTATCACTCTCAGACACTGCATGGCACTCTCTGACACTCACTATCACTCTCTGACACTCTCAGACACTCACTATCACTCTCTGACACTCTCTGACACTCACTATCACTCTCGATCACTCTCTATCACTCTCTGACACTCGCTGACACTCTCAGACACTCTCTGACACTCTCTGACACTTTCAGACACTCTCAGACAATCACTGTCACTCTCTGACACTCTCTGCCACTCTATGACACTCTCTGACACTCACTATCACTCTCTGACACTTACTATCACTTTCTGACACTATCTGACACTCTCTGACACTCTCTATCACTCTGTGACACTCTCTGACACTCTCAGACACCCACTATCACTCTCTGACACTCTCTGCCACTCTATGACACTCTCTGACACTCACTATCACTCTCTGACACTCTCAGACACTTACTATCACTCTCTGACACTATCTGACACTCTCTGACACTCACTATCACTCTCTGACAATCTCTATCACTCTCTGACACTGCATGGCACTCTCTGACACTCTCTGACACTCACTATCACTCTCTGACACTCTCAGACACTCACTATCACTCTCTGACACTCTCTGACACTCACTATCACTCTCGATCACTCTCTATCACTCTCTGACACTCTCTGACACTCTCAGACACTCTCAGACACTCTCTGACACTCTCTATCACTCTCTGACACTATGTGACACTCTCAGACACTCTCAGACACTCACTTTCACTCTCTGACACTCTCTGACACTCACTATCACTCTCGATCACTCTCTATCACTCTCTATCACTCTCTGACACTCTCTGACACTCTCAGACACTCTCAGACACTCTCTGACACTCTCTATCACTCTCTGACACTATGTGACACTCTCAGACACTCTCAGACACTCACTTTCACTCTCTGACACTCTCTGACACTCACTATCACTCTCGATCACTCTCTATCACTCTCTGACACTCTCTGACACTCTCAGACACTCTCAGACACTCTCAGACACTCACTATCACTCTCTGATACACTCTGACACTCAATATCACTCTCTGACACTCTCTATCTCTCTCTGACACTCTCAGACACTCTCTGACAATCTCAGACACTCTCAGACACTCACTATCACTCTCTGATACTCTCTGACCCTCAATATCACTCTCTGACACTCTCTATCACTCTCTGACACTCTCAGACACTCTCTGACACTCTCTGACACTCACTATCACTCTCTGACACTCTCAGACACTCACTATCACTCTCTGACAATCTCTGACACTCACTGTCACTCTCTAGAACTCTCTGACACTCTCTGACACTCTCTGAAACTCTCTGACACTCTGAGACACTCTCTGAAACTCTCTGACACTCTGAGACACTCTCAGACACTCTCAGACACTCTCAGACCCTCACTATCACTCTCTGAAACACACTATCACTCTCTGACACTCTCTGACACTCTCGATCACTCTCTGACACTCTCTGACACTCTCTATCACTTTCGGACACTCTCTGACACTCTCAGACACTCACTATCACTCTCTGAAACTCACTATCACTCTCTGACACTCTCTGACACTCTCTGAAACTCTCTGACACTCTCGATCACTCTCGATCACTCTCTGACACTCTCTATCTCTCTCTATCACTCTCTGACACTCTCTGACACTCTCAGACACTCTCTGACACTCTCTATCGCTCTCTGACACTCTCGGACACTCTCTGACACTCTCTATCACTCTCTATCACTCTCTGACACTCTCTGACACTCACTATCACTCTCTGACACTCTCTGACACTCTCTATCACTCTCTGACACTCTCTGACACTCTCTGACACTCTCTATTACTCTCTGACACTCTCTGACACTCTCTATCACTCACGATCACTCTCCATCACTCACAATCAATCTCCGAAAATTTCTGACACTCTCTGACACTCTCAATCACTCTCTGGCACTCTCTGACACTCTCTGACACTCTCGATCACTCTCTGAATCTCTCTGACACTCTCAGACACTATCAGACACTCTCTGATAGTCTCTGACAGTCACTATCACTCTCTGACACTCACTATCACTCTCTGACACTCTCTGACACTCCCTATCACTCTCTGACACTCTCTGACACTCACTATCACTCTCGATCACTCTCTATCACTCTCTGACACTCTCTGACACTCTCAGACACTCTCAGACACTCTCTGACACTCTCTATCACTCTCTGACACTACGTGACACTCTCAGACACTCTCAGACACTCACTTTCACTCTCTGACACTCTCTGAAACTCACCATCACTCTCTGACACTCTCTGACACTCTGTATAACTCTCTGACACTCTGTTTAACTCTCTGACACTCTCTCACACTCTCTGACACTCTCTGCCAATCTCAGACACTCTCAGACACTCACTATCACTCTCTGATACACTCTGACACTCAATATCACTCTCTGACACTCTCTATCACTCTCTGACACTCTCAGACACTCTCTGACAATCTCAGACACTCTCAGACACTCACTATCACTCTCTGATACTCTCTGACACTCTCTATCACTCTCTGACACTCTCAGACACTCTCTGACACTCACTATCACTCTCTGACACTCTCAGACACTCACTATCACTCTCTGACAATCTCTGACACTCACTGTCACTCTCTAGAACTCTCTGACACTCTCTGACACTCTCGATCACTCTCTGACACTCTCTGACACTCTCTATCACTTTCGGACACTCTCTGACACTCTCAGACACTCACTATCACTCGCTGAAACTCACTATCACTCTCTGACACTCTCTGACACTCTCTCACACTCTCAGACACTCTCTGACAATCTCTATCACTCTCTGACACTCTCAGACACTCTCTGACACTCTCTATCACTCTCTCACACTCTCTGACACTCACTATCACTCTCTGACACTCTCTGACACTCTCTATCACTCTCTGACACTCTCTGACACTCTCTGACACTCTCTATCACTCTCTGACACTCTCTGACTCTCACTATCACTCTCTGACACACTCAGACACTCACTATCACTCTCTGACACTCTCTGACACTCTCAGAGACTCACTGTCACGCTCTGATACTCTCTGACACTCGCTATCACTCTCTGAAACTCTCTATCACTCTCTGACACTCTATGACACTCTCTGACACTCTCTGGCACTCACTATCACTCTCTGACACTCTCTGACACTCTCAGAGACTCACTGTCACTCTCTGATACTCTCTGACACTCACTATCACTCTCTGACAATCTCTATCACTCTCAGACACTGCATGGCTCTCTCTGACACTCACTATCACTCTCTGACACTCTCAGACACTCACTATCACTCTCTGACACTCTCTGACACTCACTATCACTCTCGATCACTCTCTATCACTCTCTGACACTCGCTGACACTCTCAGACACTCTCTGACACTCTCTGACACTTTCAGACACTCTCAGACAATCACTATCACTCTCTGACACTCTCTGCCACTCTATGACACTCTCTGACACTCACTATCACTCTCTGACACTCTCAGACACTTACTATCACTCTCTGACACTATCTGACACTCTCTGACACTCACTATCACTCTCTGACAATCTCTATCACTCTCTGACACTGCATGGCACTCTCTGACACTCTCTGACACTCACTATCACTCTCTGACACTCTCAGACACTCACTATCACTCTCTGACACTCTCTGACACTCTCAGACACTCTCAGACACTCTCTGACACTCTCTATCACTCTCTGACACTATGTGACACTCTCAGACACTCTCAGACACTCACTTTCACTCTCTGACTCTCTCTGACACTCACTATCACTCTCGATCACTCTCTATCACTCTCTGACACTCTCTGACACTCTCAGACACTCTCAGACACTCTCTGACACTCTCTATCACTCTCTGACACTATGTGACACTCTCAGACACTCTCAGACACTCACTTTCACTCTCTGACACTCTCTGAAACTCACCATCACTCTCTGACACTCTCTGACACTCTGTATAACTCTCTGACACTCTGTTTAACTCTCTGACACTCTCTCACACTCTCTGACACTCTCTGCCAATCTCAGACACTCTCAGACACTCACTATCACTCTCTGATACACTCTGACACTCAATATCACTCTCTGACACTCTCTATCACTCTCTGACACTCTCAGACACTCTCTGACAATCTCAGACACTCTCAGACACTCACTATCACTCTCTGATACTCTCTGACACTCTCTATCACTCTCTGACACTCTCAGACACTCTCTGACACTCACTATCACTCTCTGACACTCTCAGACACTCACTATCACTCTCTGACAATCTCTGACACTCACTGTCACTCTCTAGAACTCTCTGACACTCTCTGACACTCTCGATCACTCTCTGACACTCTCTGACACTCTCTATCACTTTCGGACACTCTCTGACACTCTCAGACACTCACTATCACTCGCTGAAACTCACTATCACTCTCTGACACTCTCTGACACTCTCTCACACTCTCAGACACTCTCTGACACTCTCTATCACTCTCTGACACTCTCAGACACTCTCTGACACTCTCTATCACTCTCTCACACTCTCTGACACTCACTATCACTCTCTGACACTCTCTGACACTCTCTATCACTCTCTGACACTCTCTGACACTCTCTGACACTCTCTGACACTCTCTATCACTCTCTGACACTCTCTGACTCTCACTATCACTCTCTGACACACTCAGACACTCACTATCACTCTCTGACACTCTCTGACACTCTCAGAGACTCACTGTCACGCTCTGATACTCTCTGACACTCGCTATCACTCTCTGAAACTCTCTATCACTCTCTGACACTCTATGACACTCTCTGACACTCTCTGGCACTCACTATCACTCTCTGACACTCTCTGACACTCTCAGAGACTCACTGTCACTCTCTGATACTCTCTGACACTCACTATCACTCTCTGACAATCTCTATCACTCTCAGACACTGCATGGCACTCTCTGACACTCACTATCACTCTCTGACACTCTCAGACACTCACTATCACTCTCTGACACTCTCTGACACTCACTATCACTCTCGATCACTCTCTATCACTCTCTGACACTCGCTGACACTCTCAGACACTCTCTGACACTCTCTGACACTTTCAGACACTCTCAGACAATCACTGTCACTCTCTGACACTCTCTGCCACTCTATGACACTCTCTGACACTCACTATCACTCTCTGACACTTACTATCACTTTCTGACACTATCTGACACTCTCTGACACTCTCTATCACTCTGTGACACTCTCTGACACTCTCAGACACCCACTATCACTCTCTGACACTCTCTGCCACTCTATGACACTCTCTGACACTCACTATCACTCTCTGACACTCTCAGACACTTACTATCACTCTCTGACACTATCTGACACTCTCTGACACTCACTATCACTCTCTGACAATCTCTATCACTCTCTGACACTGCATGGCACTCTCTGACACTCACTATCACTCTCTGACACTCTCAGACACTCACTATCACTCTCTGACACTCTCTGACACTCACTATCACTCTCGATCACTCTCTATCACTCTCTGACACTCTCTGACACTCTCAGACACTCTCAGACACTCTCTGACACTCTCTATCACTCTCTGACACTATGTGACACTCTCAGACACTCTCAGACACTCACTTTCACTCTCTGACACTCTCTGACACTCACTATCACTCTCGATCACTCTCTATCACTCTCTGACACTCTCTGACACTCTCAGACACTCTCAGACACTCTCAGACACTCACTATCACTCTCTGATACACTCTGACACTCAATATCACTCTCTGACACTCTCTATCTCTCTCTGACACTCTCAGACACTCTCTGACAATCTCAGACACTCTCAGACACTCACTATCACTCTCTGATACTCTCTGACCCTCAATATCACTCTCTGACACTCTCTATCACTCTCTGACACTCTCAGACACTCTCTGACACTCTCTGACACTCACTATCACTCTCTGACACTCTCAGACACTCACTATCACTCTCTGACAATCTCTGACACTCACTGTCACTCTCTAGAACTCTCTGACACTCTCTGACACTCTCTGAAACTCTCTGACACTCTGAGACACTCTCTGAAACTCTCTGACACTCTGAGACACTCTCAGACACTCTCAGACACTCTCAGACCCTCACTATCACTCTCTGAAACACACTATCACTCTCTGACACTCTCTGACACTCTCGATCACTCTCTGACACTCTCTGACACTCTCTATCACTTTCGGACACTCTCTGACACTCTCAGACACTCACTATCACTCTCTGAAACTCACTATCACTCTCTGACACTCTCTGACACTCTCTGAAACTCTCTGACACTCTCGATCACTCTCGATCACTCTCTGACACTCTCTATCTCTCTCTATCACTCTCTGACACTCTCTGACACTCTCAGACACTCTCTGACACTCTCTATCGCTCTCTGACACTCTCGGACACTCTCTGACACTCTCTATCACTCTCTATCACTCTCTGACACTCTCTGACACTCACTATCACTCTCTGACACTCTCTGACACTCTCTATCACTCTCTGACACTCTCTGACACTCTCTGACACTCTCTATTACTCTCTGACACTCTCTGACACTCTCTATCACTCACGATCACTCTCCATCACTCACAATCAATCTCCGAAAATTTCTGACACTCTCTGACACTCTCAATCACTCTCTGGCACTCTCTGACACTCTCTGACACTCTCGATCACTCTCTGAATCTCTCTGACACTCTCAGACACTCTCAGACACTCTCTGATAGTCTCTGACAGTCACTATCACTCTCTGACACTCACTATCACTCTCTGACACTCTCTGACACTCTCTGACACTCCCTATCACTCTCTGACACTCTCTGACACTCACTATCACTCTCGATCACTCTCTATCACTCTCTGACACTCTCTGACACTCTCAGACACTCTCAGACACTCTCTGACACTCTCTATCACTCTCTGACACTATGTGACACTCTCAGACACTCTCAGACACTCACTTTCACTCTCTGACACTCTCTGAAACTCACCATCACTCTCTGACACTCTCTGACACTCTGTATAACTCTCTGACACTCTGTTTAACTCTCTGACACTCTCTCACACTCTCTGACACTCTCTGCCAATCTCAGACACTCTCAGACACTCACTATCACTCTCTGATACACTCTGACACTCAATATCACTCTCTGACACTCTCTATCACTCTCTGACACTCTCAGACACTCTCTGACAATCTCAGACACTCTCAGACACTCACTATCACTCTCTGATACTCTCTGACACTCTCTATCACTCTCTGACACTCTCAGACACTCTCTGACACTCACTATCACTCTCTGACACTCTCAGACACTCACTATCACTCTCTGACAATCTCTGACACTCACTGTCACTCTCTAGAACTCTCTGACACTCTCTGACACTCTCGATCACTCTCTGACACTCTCTGACACTCTCTATCACTTTCGGACACTCTCTGACACTCTCAGACACTCACTATCACTCGCTGAAACTCACTATCACTCTCTGACACTCTCTGACACTCTCTCACACTCTCAGACACTCTCTGACACTCTCTATCACTCTCTGACACTCTCAGACACTCTCTGACACTCTCTATCACTCTCTCACACTCTCTGACACTCACTATCACTCTCTGACACTCTCTGACACTCTCTATCACTCTCTGACACTCTCTGACACTCTCTGACACTCTCTGACACTCTCTATCACTCTCTGACACTCTCTGACTCTCACTATCACTCTCTGACACACTCAGACACTCACTATCACTCTCTGACACTCTCTGACACTCTCAGAGACTCACTGTCACGCTCTGATACTCTCTGACACTCGCTATCACTCTCTGAAACTCTCTATCACTCTCTGACACTCTATGACACTCTCTGACACTCTCTGGCACTCACTATCACTCTCTGACACTCTCTGACACTCTCAGAGACTCACTGTCACTCTCTGATACTCTCTGACACTCACTATCACTCTCTGACAATCTCTATCACTCTCAGACACTGCATGGCACTCTCTGACACTCACTATCACTCTCTGACACTCTCAGACACTCACTATCACTCTCTGACACTCTCTGACACTCACTATCACTCTCGATCACTCTCTATCACTCTCTGACACTCGCTGACACTCTCAGACACTCTCTGACACTCTCTGACACTTTCAGACACTCTCAGACAATCACTATCACTCTCTGACACTCTCTGCCACTCTATGACACTCTCTGACACTCACTATCACTCTCTGACACTTACTATCACTTTCTGACACTATCTGACACTCTCTGACACTCTCTATCACTCTGTGACACTCTCTGACACTCTCAGACACCCACTATCACTCTCTGACACTCTCTGCCACTCTATGACACTCTCTGACACTCACTATCACTCTCTGACACTCTCAGACACTTACTATCACTCTCTGACACTATCTGACACTCTCTGACACTCACTATCACTCTCTGACAATCTCTATCACTCTCTGACACTGCATGGCACTCTCTGACACTCTCTGACACTCACTATCACTCTCTGACACTCTCAGACACTCACTATCACTCTCTGACACTCTCTGACACTCACTATCACTCTCGATCACTCTCTATCACTCTCTGACACTCTCTGACACTCTCAGACACTCTCAGACACTCTCTGACACTCTCTATCACTCTCTGACACTATGTGACACTCTCAGACACTCTCAGACACTCACTTTCACTCTCTGACACTCTCTGACACTCACTATCACTCTCGATCACTCTCTATCACTCTCTGACACTCTCTGACACTCTCAGACACTCTCAGACACTCTCAGACACTCACTATCACTCTCTGATACACTCTGACACTCAATATCACTCTCTGACACTCTCTATCTCTCTCTGACACTCTCAGACACTCTCTATCACTCACGATCACTCTCCATCACTCACAATCAATCTCCGAAAATTTCTGACACTCTCTGACACTCTCAATCACTCTCTGGCACTCTCTGACACTCTCTGACACTCTCGATCACTCTCTGAATCTCTCTGACACTCTCAGACACTCTCTGATAGTCTCTGACAGTCACTATCACTCTCTGACACTCACTATCACTCTCTGACACTCTCTGACACTCTCTGACACTCCCTATCACTCTCTGACACTCTCTATCACCCTCTATCACCCTCTCTCACCCTCTATCACTCTCTGACACTCTCTGACGCTCTCTGACACTCTCTGACACTCTCAGACACTCTCAGACACTCACTATCACTCTCTGACACTTTCAGACACTCTCAGACACTCTCTGACACTCACTATCACTCTCTGACACTCTCTGACACTCTCTGACACTCCCTATCACTCTCTGACACTCTCTATCACCGTCTATCACTCTCTGACACTCTCTGACAGTCTCTGACAGTCTCTGACACTCTCAGACACTCTCAGAGACTCACTATCACTCTCTGACACTCTCTGACACTTTCAGACACTCTCAGACAATCACTATCACTCTCTGACACTCTCTGCCACTCTATGACACTCTCTGACACTCACTATCACTCTCTGACACTTACTATCACTTTCTGACACTATCTGACACTCTCTGACACTCTCTATCACTCTGTGACACTCTCTGACACTCTCAGACACCCATTATCACTCTCTGACACTCTCTGCCACTCTATGACACTCTCTGACACTCACTATCACTCTCTGACACTCTCAGACACTTACTATCACTCTCTGACACTATCTGACACTCTCTGACACTCACTATCACTCTCTGACAATCTCTATCACTCTCTGACACTGCATGGCACTCTCTGACACTCTCTGACACTCACTATCACTCTCTGACACTCTCAGACACTCACTATCACTCTCTGACACTCTCTGACACTCACTATCACTCTCGATCACTCTCTATCACTCTCTGACACTCTCTGACACTCTCAGACACTCTCAGACACTCGCTGACACTCTCTATCACTCTCTGACACTATGTGATACTCTCAGACACTCTCAGACACTCACTTTCACTCTCTGACACTCTCTGACACTCACTATCACTCTCGATCACTCTCTATCACTCTCTGACACTCTCTGACACTCTCAGACACTCTCTGACACTCTCTATCACTCTCTGACACTATGTGACACTCTCAGACACTCTCAGACACTCACTTTCACTCTCTGACACTCTCTGAAACTCACCATCACTCTCTGACACTCTCTGACACTCTGTATAACTCTCTGACACTCTGTTTAACTCTCTGACACTCTCTCACACTCTCTGACACTCTCTGCCAATCTCAGACACTCTCAGACACTCACTATCACTCTCTGATACACTCTGACACTCAATATCACTCTCTGACACTCTCTATCACTCTCTGACACTCTCAGACACTCTCTGACAATCTCAGACACTCTCAGACACTCACTATCACTCTCTGATACTCTCTGACACTCTCTATCACTCTCTGACACTCTCAGACACTCTCTGACACTCACTATCACTCTCTGACACTCTCAGACACTCACTATCACTCTCTGACAATCTCTGACACTCACTGTCACTCTCTAGAACTCTCTGACACTCTCTGACACTCTCGATCACTCTCTGACACTCTCTGACACTCTCTATCACTTTCGGACACTCTCTGACACTCTCAGACACTCACTATCACTCGCTGAAACTCACTATCACTCTCTGACACTCTCTGACACTCTCTCACACTCTCAGACACTCTCTGACACTCTCTATCACTCTCTGACACTCTCAGACACTCTCTGACACTCTCTATCACTCTCTCACACTCTCTGACACTCACTATCACTCTCTGACACTCTCTGACACTCTCTATCACTCTCTGACACTCTCTGACACTCTCTGACACTCTCTGACACTCTCTATCACTCTCTGACACTCTCTGACTCTCACTATCACTCTCTGACACACTCAGACACTCACTATCACTCTCTGACACTCTCTGACACTCTCAGAGACTCACTGTCACGCTCTGATACTCTCTGACACTCGCTATCACTCTCTGAAACTCTCTATCACTCTCTGACACTCTATGACACTCTCTGACACTCTCTGGCACTCACTATCACTCTCTGACACTCTCTGACACTCTCAGAGACTCACTGTCACTCTCTGATACTCTCTGACACTCACTATCACTCTCTGACAATCTCTATCACTCTCAGACACTGCATGGCACTCTCTGACACTCACTATCACTCTCTGACACTCTCAGACACTCACTATCACTCTCTGACACTCTCTGACACTCACTATCACTCTCGATCACTCTCTATCACTCTCTGACACTCGCTGACACTCTCAGACACTCTCTGACACTCTCTGACACTCTCTATCACTCTCTGACATTATGTGACACTCTCAGACACTCTCAGACACACACTTTCACTCTCTGACACTCTCTGCAACTCACCATCACTCTCTGACACTCTCTGACAATCCGTATAACTCTCTGACACTCTGTTTAACTCTCTGACACTCTCTCACACTCTCTGACACTCTCTGCCAATCTCAGACACTCTCAGACACTCACTATCACTCTCTGATACACTCTGACACTCAATATCACTCTCTGACACTCTCTATCTCTCTCTGACACTCTCAGACACTCTCTGACAATCTCAGACACTCTCAGACACTCACTATCACTCTCTGATACTCTCTGACACTCAATATCACTCTCTGACACTCTCTATCACTCTCTGACACTCTCAGACTTTCTCTGACACTCTCTGACACTCACTATCACTCTCTGACACTCTCAGACACTCACTATCACTCTCTGACAATCTCTGACACTCACTGTCACTCTCTAGAACTCTCTGACACTCTCTGACACTCTCTGAAACTCTCTGACACTCTGAGACACTCTCTGAAACTCTCTGACACTCTGAGACACTCTCAGACACTCTCAGACCCTCACTATCACTCTCTGAAACACACTATCACTCTCTGACACTCTCTGACACTCTCGATCACTCTCTGACACTCTCTGACACTCTCTATCACTTTCAGACACTCTCAGACACTCTCAGACACTCACTATCACTCTCTGAAACTCACTATCACTCTCTGACACTCTCTGACACTCTCTGAAACTCTCTGACACTCTCGATCACTCTCGATCACTCTCTGACACTCTCTACCTCTCTCTATCACTCTCTGACACTCTCTGACACTCTCAGACACTCTCTGACACTCTCTATCGCTCTCTGACACTCTCGGACACTCTCTGACACTCTCTATCACTCTCTATCACTCTCTGACACTCTCTGACACTCACTATCACTCTCTGACACTCTCTGACACTCTCTATTACTCTCTGACACTCTCTGACACTCTCTATCACTCACGATCACTCTCCATCACTCACAATCAATCTCCGAAAATTTCTGACACTCTCTGACACTCTCAATCACTCTCTGGCACTCTCTGACACTCTCTGACACTCTCGATCACTCTCTGACTCTCTCTGACACTCTCAGACACTCTCTGATAGTCTCTGACAGTCACTATCACTCTCTGACACTCACTATCACTCTCTGACACTCTCTGACACTCGCTGACACTCCCTATCACTCTCTGACACTCTCTATCACCCTCTATCACCCTCTCTCACCCTCTATCACTCTCTGACACTCTCTGACGCTCTCTGACACTCTCTGACACTCTCAGACACTCTCAGACACTCACTATCACTCTCTGACACTTTCAGACACTCTCAGACACTCTCTGACACTCACTATCACTCTCTGACACTCTCTGACACTCTCTGACACTCCCTATCACTCTCTGACACTCTCTATCACCCTCTATCACTCTCTGACGCTCCCTGACAGTCTCTGACACTCTCAGACACTCTCAGAGACTCACTATCACTCTCTGACACTCTCTGACACTTTCAGACACTCTCAGACAATCACTATCACTCTCTGACACTCTCTGCCACTCTATGACACTCTCTGACACTCACTATCACTCTCTGACACTTACTATCACTTTCTGACACTATCTGACACTCTCTGACACTCTCTATCACTCTGTGACACTCTCTGACACTCTCAGACACCCACTATCACTCTCTGACACTCTCTGCCACTCTATGACACTCTCTGACACTCACTATCACTCTCTGACACTCTCAGACACTTACTATCACTCTCTGACACTATCTGACACTCTCTGACACTCACTATCACTCTCTGACAATCTCTATCACTCTCTGACACTGCATGGCACTCTCTGACACTCTCTGACACTCTCAGACACTCACTATCACTCTCTGACACTCTCTGACACTCACTATCACTCTCGATCACTCTCTATCACTCTCTGACACTCTCTGACACTCTCAGACACTCTCAGACACTCTCTGACACTCTCTATCACTCTCTGACACTATGTGACACTCTCAGACACTCTCAGACACTCACTTTCACTCTCTGACACTCTCTGACACTCACTATCACTCTCGATCACTCTCTATCACTCTCTGACACTCTCTGACACTCTCAGACACTCTCAGACACTCTCAGACACTCACTATCACTCTCTGATACACTCTGACACTCAATATCACTCTCTGACACTCTCTATCTCTCTCTGACACTCTCAGACACTCTCTGACAATCTCAGACACTCTCAGACACTCACTATCACTCTCTGATACTCTCTGACACTCAATATCACTCTCTGACACTCTCTATCACTCTCTGACACTCTCAGACACTCTCTGACACTCTCTGACACTCACTATCACTCTCTGACACTCTCAGACACTCACTATCACTCTCTGACAATCTCTGACACTCACTGTCACTCTCTAGAACTCTCTGACACTCTCTGACACTCTCTGAAACTCTCTGACACTCTGAGACACTCTCTGAAACTCTCTGACACTCTGAGACACTCTCAGACACTCTCAGACACTCTCAGACCCTCACTATCACTCTCTGAAACACACTATCACTCTCTGACACTCTCTGACACTCTCGATCACTCTCTGACACTCTCTGACACTCTCTATCACTTTCGGACACTCTCTGACACTCTCAGACACTCACTATCACTCTCTGAAACTCACTATCACTCTCTGACACTCTCTGACACTCTCTGAAACTCTCTGACACTCTCGATCACTCTCGATCACTCTCTGACACACTCTATCTCTCTCTATCACTCTCTGACACTCTCTGACACTCTCAGACACTCTCTGACACTCTCTATCGCTCTCTGACACTCTCGGACACTCTCTGACACTCTCTATCACTCTCTATCACTCTCTGACACTCTCTGACACTCACTATCACTCTCTGACACTCTCTGACACTCTCTATCACTCTCTGACACTCTCTGACACTCTCTGACACTCTCTATTACTCTCTGACACTCTCTGACACTCTCTATCACTCACGATCACTCTCCATCACTCACAATCAATCTCCGAAAATTTCTGACACTCTCTGACACTCTCAATCACTCTCTGGCACTCTCTGACACTCTCTGACACTCTCGATCACTCTCTGACTCTCTCTGACACTCTCAGACACTCTCTGATAGTCTCTGACAGTCACTATCACTCTCTGACACTCACTATCACTCTCTGACACTCTCTGACACTCTCTGACACTCCCTATCACTCTCTGACACTCTCTATCACCCTCTATCACCCTCTCTCACCCTCTATCACTCTCTGACACTCTCTGACGCTCTCTGACACTCTCTGACACTCTCAGACACTCTCAGACACTCACTATCACTCTCTGACACTTTCAGACACTCTCAGACACTCTCTGACACTCACTATCACTCTCTGACACTCTCTGACACTCTCTGACACTCCCTATCACTCTCTGACACTCTCTATCACCGTCTATCACTCTCTGACACTCTCTGACAGTCTCTGACACTCTCAGACACTCTCAGAGACTCACTATCACTCTCTGACACTCTCTGACACTTTCAGACACTCTCAGACAATCACTATCACTCTCTGACACTCTCTGCCACTCTATGACACTCTCTGACACTCACTATCACTCTCTGACACTTACTATCACTTTCTGACACTATCTGACACTCTCTGACACTCTCTATCACTCTGTGACACTCTCTGACACTCTCAGACACCCACTATCACTCTCTGACACTCTCTGCCACTCTATGACACTCTCTGACACTCACTATCACTCTCTGACACTCTCAGACACTTCCTATCACTCTCTGACACTATCTGACACTCTCTGACACTCACTATCACTCTCTGACAATCTCTATCACTCTCTGACACTGCATGGCACTCTCTGACACTCTCTGACACTCACTATCACTCTCTGACACTCTCAGACACTCACTATCACTCTCTGACACTCTCTGACACTCACTATCACTCTCGATCACTCTCTATCACTCTCTGACACTCTCTGACACTCTCAGACACTCTCAGACACTCTCTGACACTCTCTATCACTCTCTGACACTATGTGACACTCTCAGACACTCTCAGACACTCACTTTCACTCTCTGACACTCTCTGACACTCACTATCACTCTCGATCACTCTCTATCACTCTCTGACACTCTCTGACACTCTCAGACACTCTCAGACACTCTCTGACACTCTCTATCACTCTCTGACACTATGTGACACTCTCAGACACTCTCAGACACTCACTTTCACTCTCTGACACTCTCTGAAACTCACCATCACTCTCTGACACTCTCTGACACTCTGTATAACTCTCTGACACTCTGTTTAACTCTCTGACACTCTCTCACACTCTCTGACACTCTCTGCCAATCTCAGACACTCTCAGACACTCACTATCACTCTCTGATACACTCTGACACTCAATATCACTCTCTGACACTCTCTATCACTCTCTGACACTCTCAGACACTCTCTGACAATCTCAGACACTCTCAGACACTCACTATCACTCTCTGATACTCTCTGACACTCTCTATCACTCTCTGACACTCTCAGACACTCTCTGACACTCACTATCACTCTCTGACACTCTCAGACACTCACTATCACTCTCTGACAATCTCTGACACTCACTGTCACTCTCTAGAACTCTCTGACACTCTCTGACACTCTCTGAAACTCTCTGACACTCTGTGACACTCTCTGAAACTCTCTGACACTCTGAGACACTCTCAGACACTCTCAGACACTCTCAGACCCTCACTAACACTCTCTGAAACACACTATCACTCTCTGACACTCTCTGACACTCTCGATCACTCTCTGACACTCTCTGACACTCTCTATCACTTTCGGACACTCTCTGACACTCTCAGACACTCACTATCACTCGCTGAAACTCACTATCACTCTCTGACACTCTCTGACACTCTCTGACACTCTCAGACACTCTCTGACATTCTCTATCACTCTCTGACACTCTCAGACACTCTCTGACACTCTCTATCACTCTCTATCACTCTCTGACACTCTCTGACACTCACTATCACTCTCTGACACTCTCTGACACTCTCTATCACTCTCTGACACTCTCTGACACTCTCTGAAACTCTCTGACACTCTCTGACACTCTCTATCACTCACGATCACTCTCCATCACTCACAATCAATCTCCGAAAATTTCTGACACTCTCTGACACTCTCTATCACTCTCTGGCACTCTCTGACACTCTCTGACACTCTATATCACCCTCTGACTCTCTCTGACACTCTCAGACACTCTCAGACACTCTCTGATAGTCTCTGACAGTCACTATCACTCTCTGACACTCTCTGACACTCACTATCACTCTCTGACACTCTCTGACACTCTCTGACACTCCCTATCACTCTCTGACACTCTCTATCACCCTCTATCACCCTCTATCACCCTCTATCACTCTCTGACACTCTCTGACACTCTCTGACACTCTCAGACACTCTCAGACACTCACTATCACTCTCTGACACTTTCAGACACTCTCTGACACTCTCTGACACTCCCTATCACTCTCTGACACTCTCTATCACCCTCTATCACTCTCTGAAACTCTCTGACATTCTCTGAAACTCTCAGACACTCTCAGAGGCTCACTATCACTCTCTGACACTCTCTGACACTCACTATCACTCTCTGAAACTCTCAGACACTTACTATCACTCTCTGACACTATCTGACACTCTCTGACACTCACTATCACTCTCTGACAATCTCTATCACTCGCTGACACTGCATGGCACTCTCTGACACTCTCTGACACTCACTATCACTCTCTGACACTCTCAGACACTCACTATCACTCTCTGACACTCTCTGACACTCACTATCACTCTCGATCACTCTCTATCACTCTCTGACACTCACTATCACTCTCTGACACTCTCAGACACTCACTATCACTCTCTGACACTCACTATCACTCTCTGACACTCTCAGACACTCACTATCACTCTCTGACACTTTCAGACACTCTCTGACACTCTCTGACACTCCCTATCACTCTCTGACACTCTCTATCACCCTCTATCACTCTCTGACACTGTCTGACAGTCTCTGACACTCTCAGACACTCTATGACACTCTCTGACACTCACTATCACTCTCTGACACTCTCTGCCACTCTATGACACTCTCTGACACTCACTATCACTCTCTGACACTCTCAGACACTTAATATCACTCTCTGACACTCTCTGACACTCACTATCACTCTCTATCACTCTGTGACACTTACTATCACTCTCTGACACTATCTGACACTCTCTGACACTCACTATCACTCTCTGACAATCTCTATCACTCTCTGACACTGCATGGCACTCTCTGACACTCTCTGACACTCACTATCACTCTCTGACACTCTCAGACACTCACTATCACTCTCTGACACTCTCTGACACTCACTATCACTCTCGATCACTCTCTATCACTCTCTGACACTCACTATCACTCTCTGACACTCTCAGACACTCACTATCACTCTCTGACACTCACTATCACTCTCTGACACTCTCAGACACTCACTATCACTCTCTGACACTTTCAGACACTCTCTGACACTCTCTGACACTCCCTATCACTCTCTGACACTCTCTATCACCCTCTATCACTCTCTGACACTGTCTGACAGTCTCTGACACTCTCAGACACTCTATGACACTCTCTGACACTCACTATCACTCTCTGACACTCTCTGCCACTCTATGACACTCTCTGACACTCACTATCACTCTCTGACACTCTCAGACACTTAATATCACTCTCTGACACTATCTGACACTCTCTGACACTCTCTATCACTCTGTGACACTCTCTGACACTCTCAGACACCCACTATCACTCTCTGACACTCTCTGCCACTCTATGACACTCTCTGACACTCACTATCACTCTCTGACACTCTCAGACACTTAATATCACTCTCTGACACTATCTGACACTCTCTGACACTCACTATCACTCTCTGACACTCTCTGACACTCACTATCACTCTCGATCACTCTCTATCACTCTCTGACACTCTCTGACACTCTCTATCACTCTGTGACACTCTCTGACGCTCACTATCACTCTCTGACACTCTCTGACACTCTCTTTGACTCTCTGACTCTCTCTGACACTCTCTGACACTCTCAGACACTCTCAGACACTCTCTGATAGTCTCTGACAGTCACTATCACTCTCTGACACTCTCTGACACTCACTATCACCCTCTATCAACCTCTATCACTCTCTGACACTCTCTGACACTCTCTGACACCCTCAGACACTCTCAGACACTCACTATCACTCTCTGACACTCTCTGACACTCTCAGACACTCACTAACAATCTCTGACACTCACTATCACTCACTGACACTCTCTGACACTCTCTGACACTCTATATCACCCTCTGACTCTCTCTGACACTCTCAGACACTCTCAGACACTCTCTGATAGTCTCTGACAGTCACTATCACTCTCTGACACTCTCTGACACTCACTATCACTCTCTGACACTCTCTGACACTCTCTGACACTCCCTATCACTCTCTGACACTCTCTATCACCCTCTATCACCCTCTATCACCCTCTATCACTCTCTGACACTCTCTGACACTCTCTGACACTCTCAGACACTCTCAGACACTCACTATCACTCTCTGACACTTTCAGACACTCTCTGACACTCTCTGACACTCCCTATCACTCTCTGACACTCTCTATCACCCTCTATCACTCTCTGACACTGTCTGACAGTCTCTGACACTCTCAGACACTCTCAGAGACTCACTACCACTCTCTGACACTCTCTGCCACTCTATGACACTCTCTGACACTCACTATCACTCTCTGACACTCTCAGACACTTAATATCACTCTCTGACACTATCTGACACTCTCTGACACTCTCTATCACTCTGTGACACTCTCTGACACTCTCAGACACCCACTATCACTCTCTGACACTCTCTGCCACTCTATGACACTCTCTGACACTCACTATCACTCTCTGACACTCTCAGACACTTAATATCACTCTCTGACACTATCTGACACTCTCTGACACTCACTATCACTCTCTGACAATCTCTATCACTCTCTGACACTGCATGGCACTCTCTGACACTCTCTGACACTCACTATCACTCTCTGACACTCTCAGACACTCACTATCACTCTCTGACACTCTCTGACACTCTCAGACACTCACTATCACTCTCTGACACTCTCTGACACTCACTATCACTCTCGATCACTCTCTATCACTCTCTGACACTCTCTGACACTCTCTATCACTCTGTGACACTCTCTGACGCTCACTATCACTCTCTGACACTCTCTGACACTCTCTATGACTCTCTGACTCTCTCTGACACTCTCTGACACTCTCAGACACTCTCAGACACTCTCTGATAGTCTCTGACAGTCACTATCACTCTCTATCACTCTCTGACACTCTCTGACACTCACTATCTCTCTCTGACACTCTCTGACACTCACTATCACCCTCTATCAACCTCTATCACTCTCTGACACTCTCTGACACTCTCTGACACCCTCAGACACTCTCAGACACTCACTATCACTCTCTGACACTCTCTGACACTCTCTGACACTCTCAGACACTCACTAACAATCTCTGACACTCACTATCACTCACTGACACTCTCAGACACTCTCTGACACTCTCTATCACTCTCTGAAAATCTCTGACACTCACTATCACTCTATGACACTCTCTGCCACTCCATGACACTCTCTGACACTTACTATCACTCTCTGACATTATCTGACTCTCTCTGACACTCTCTATCACTCTGTGACACTCTCTGACGCTCACTATCACTCTCTGACACTCTCTGACACACTCTGACACTCTCTATCACTCACTATCACTCTCTGCCAATCTCTGACACTCACTATCACTCTCTGATACTCTCTGATACTCTCTGACACTCTCTGACACTCACTATCAATCTCTGACACTCTCAGACACTCACTATCACTCTCTGACACTCTCTGACACTCTCAGAGACTCACTGTCACGCTCTGATACTCTCTGACACTCACTATCACTCTCTGACACTCTCTATCACTCTCTGACACTCTCAGACACTCTCTGACAATCTCAGACACTCTCAGACACTCACTATCACTCTCTGATACTCTCTGACACTCAATATCACTCTCTGACACTCTCTATCACTCTCTGACACTCTCAGACACTCTCTGACACTCACTATCACTCTCTGACACTCTCAGACACTCACTATCACTCTCTGACAATCTCTGACACTCACTGTCACTCTCTAGAACTCTCTGACACTCTCTGACACTCTCTGAAACTCTCTGACACTCTGAGACACTCTCTGAAACTCTCTGACACTCTGAGACACTCTCAGACACTCTCAGACACTCTCAGAACCTCACTATCACTCTCTGAAACACACTATCACTCTCTGACACTCTCTGACACTCTCGATCACTCTCTGACACTCTCTGACACTCTCTATCACATTCGGACACTCTCTGACACTCTCAGACACTCACTATCACTCGCTGAAACTCACTATCACTCTCTGACACTCTCTGACACTCTCTGACACTCTCTGACACTCTCTATCACTCTCTATCACTCTCTGACACTCACTATCACTCTCTGACACTCTCTGACACTCTCTATCACTCTCTGACACTCTCTGACACTCTCTGACACTCTCTATCACTCTCTGACACTCTCTGACACTCTCTTTCACTCTCTGGCACTCTCTGACACTCTCTGACACTCAATATCACCCTCTGACACTCTCTGACACTCTCAGACACTCTCAGACACTCTCTGATAGTCTCTGACAGTCACTATCACTCTCTGACACTCTCTGACACTCACTATCACTCTCTGACACTCTCTGACACTCTCTGACACTCCCTATCACTCTCTGACACTCTCTATCACCCTCTATCACCCTCTATCACCCTCTATCACTCTGACACTCTCTGACACTCTCTGACACTCTCAGACACTCTCAGACACTCACTATCACTCTCTGACACTTTCAGACACTCTCAGACACTCTCTGACACTCGCTATCACTCTCTGACACTCTCTGACACTCCCTATCACTCTCTGACACTCTCTATCACCCTCTATCACTCTCTGACACTCTCTGACAGTCTCTGACACTCTCAGACACTCTCAGAGACTCACTATCACTCTCTGACACTCTCTGCCACTCTATGACACTCTCTGACACTCACTATCACTCTCTGACACTTACTATCACTTTCTGACACTATCTGACACTCTCTGACACTCTCTATCACTCTGTGACACTCTCTGACACTCTCAGACACCCACTATCACTCTCTGACACTCTCTGCCTCTCTATGACACTCTCTGACACTCACTATCACTCTCTGACACTCTCAGACACTTAATATCACTCTCTGACACTATCTGACACTCTCTGACACTCACTATCACTCTCTGACAATCTCTATCACTCTCTGACACTGCATGGCACTCTCTGACACTCTCTGACACTCACTATCACTCTCTGACACTCTCAGACACTCACTATCACTCTCGATCACTCTCTATCACTCTCTGACACTCTCTGACACTCTCAGACACTCTTAGACACTCTCTGATAGTCTCTGACAGTCACTATCACTCTCTATCACTCTCTGACACTCTCTGACACTCACTATCACTCTCTGACACTCTCTGACACCCTCTATCAACCTCTATCACTCTCTGACACTCTCTGACACTCTCTGACACCCTCAGACACTCTCAGACACTCACTATCACTCTCTGACACTCTCTGACACTCTCTGACACTCTCAGACACTCACTAACAATCTCTGACACTCACTATCACTCACTGACACTCTCAGACACTCTCTGACACTCTCTATCACTCTCTGAAAATCTCTGACACTCACTATCACTCTATGACACTCTCTGCCACTCCATGACACTCTCTGACACTTACTATCACTCTCTGACATTATCTGACTCTCTCTGACACTCTCTATCACTCTGTGACACTCTCTGACGCTCACTATCACTCTCTGACACTCTCTGACACTCTCTATCACTCTCTGACACTCTCTGACACACTCTGACACTCTCTATCACTCACTATCACTCTCTGACACTCTCAGACACTTAATATCACTCTCTGACACTATCTGACACTCTCTGACACTCACTATCACTCTCTGACAATCTCTATCACTCTCTGACACTGCATGGCACTCTCTGACACTCTCTGACACTCACTATCACTCTCTGACACTCTCAGACACTCACTATCACTCTCGATCACTCTCTATCACTCTCTGACACTCTCTGACACTCTCAGACACTTAATATCACTCTCTGACACTATCTGACACTCTCTGACACTCACTATCACTCTCTGACAATCTCTATCACTCTCTGACACTGCATGGCACTCTCTGACACTCTCTGACACTCACTATCACTCTCTGACACTCTCAGACACTCACTATCACTCTCGATCACTCTCTATCACTCTCTGACACTCTCTGACACTCTCAGACACTCTCAGACACTCTCTGAAACTCTTAGACACTCTCTGATAGTCTCTGACAGTCACTATCACTCTCTATCACTCTCTGACACTCTCTGACACTCACTATCACTCTCTGACACTCTCTGACACCCTCTATCAACCTCTATCACTCTCTGACACTCTCTGACACTCTCTGACACCCTCAGACACTCTCAGACACTCACTATCACTCTCTGACACTCTCTGACACTCTCTGACACTCTCAGACACTCACTAACAATCTCTGACACTCACTATCACTCACTGACACTCTCAGACACTCTCTATCACTCTCTGAAAATCTCTGACACTCACTGTCACTCTATGACACTCTCTGCCACTCCATGACACTCTCTGACACTTACTATCACTCTCTGACATTATCTGACTCTCTCTGACACTCTCTATCACTCTGTGAAACTCTCTGACGCTCACTATCACTCTCTGACACTCTCTGACACTCTCTATCACTCTCTGACACTCTCTGACACACTCTGACACTCTCTATCACTCACTATCACTCTCTGCCAATCTCTGACACTCACTATCACTCTCTGATACTCTCTGATACTCTCTGACACTCTCTGACACTCACTATCAATCTCTGACACTCTCAGACACTCACTATCACTCTCTGACACTCTCTGACACTCTCAGAGACTCACTGTCACGCTCTGATACTCTCTGACACTCACTATCACTCTCTGACACTCTCTATCACTCTCTGACACTCTGTGACACTCTCTGACGCTCTCTCACACTCACTATCACTCTCTGACACTCTCTGACACTCTCAGAGACTCACTGTCACTCTCTGATACTCTCTGACACTCACTATCACTCTCTGACAATCTCTATCACTCTCTGACACTGCATGGCACTCTCTGACACTCTCTGACACTCACTATCACTCTCTGACACTCTCAGACAATCACTATCACTCTCTGACACTCTCTGACACTCACTATCACTCTCGATCACTCTCTATCACCCTCTGACACTCGCTGACACTCTCTGACACTCTCAGACACTCTCAGACACTCTCTATCACTCTCTGACTTTATGTGACACTCTCAGACACTCTCAAACACAGACTTTCACTCTCTGACCCTCTCTGCAACTCACCATCACTCTCTGACAATCCGTATAACTCTCTGACACTCTGTTTAACTCTCTGACACTCTCTCACACTCTCTGACACTCTCTGCCAATCTCAGACACTCTCAGACACTCACTATCACTCTCTGATACACTCTGACACTCAATATCACTCTCTGACACTCTCTATCACTCTCTGACACTCTCAGACACTTTCTGACAATCTCAGACACTCTCAGGCACTCACTATCACTCTCTGATACTCTCTGACACTCAATATCACTCTCTGACACTCTCTATCACTCTCTGACACTCTCAGACACTCTCTGACACTCTCTGACACTCACTATCACTCTCTGACACTCTCAGACACTCACTATCACTCTCTGACAATCTCTGACACTCACTGTCACTCTCTAGAACTCTCTGACACTCTCTGACACTCTCTGAAACTCTCTGAAACTCTCTGACACTCTGAGACACTCTCTGAAACTCTCTGACACTCTGAGACACTCTCAGACACTCTCAGACACTCTCAGACCCTCACTATCACTCTCTGAAACACACTATCACTCTCTGACACTCTCTGACAATCTCGATCACTCTCTGACACTCTCTGACACTCTCTATCACTTTCGGACACTCTCTGACACTCTCAGACACTCACTATCACTCTCTGAAACTCACTATCACTCTCTGACACTCTCTGACACTCTCTGAAACTCTCTGACACTCTCGATCACTCTCGATCACTCTCTGACACTCTCTATCTCTCTCTATCACTCTCTGACACTCTCTGACACTCTCAGACACTCTCTATCGCTCTCTGACAATCTCGGACACTCTCTGACACTCTCTATCACTCTCTATCACTCTCTGACACTCTCTGACACTCACTATCACTCTCTGACACTCTCTGACACTCTCTATCACTCTCTGACACTCTCTGACACTCTCTGACACTCTCTATCACCCTCTGACACTCTCTATCACCCTCTATCACCCTCTATCACCCTCTATCACTCTCTGACACTCTCTGACACTCTCTGACACTCTCAGACACTCTCAGACACTCACTATCACTCTCTGACACTTTCAGACACTCTCAGATACTCTCAGAGACCCACTATCACTCTATGACACTCTCTGACACTTTCAGACACTCTCAGACAATCACTATCACTCTCTGATACTCTCTGCCACTCTATGACACTCTCTGACACTCACTATCACTCTCTGACACTTACTATCACTTTCTGACACTATCTGACACTCTCTGACACTCTCTATCACTCTGTGACACTCTCTGACACTCTCAGACACCCACTATCACTCTCTGACACTGTCTGCCACTCTATGACACTATCTGACACTCACTAACACTCTCTGACACTCTCAGACACTTACTATCACTCTCTGACACTATCTGACACTCTCTGACACTCACTATCACTCTCTGACAATCTCTATCACTCTCTGACACTGCATGGCACTCTCTGACACTCTCTGACACTCACTATCACTCTCTGACACTCTCAGACACTCACTACCACTCTCTGACACTCTCTGACACTCACTATCACTCTCGATCACTCTCTATCACTCTCTGACACTCTCTGACACTCTCAGACACTCTCAAACACTCTCTGACACTCTCTATCACTCTCTGACACTATGTGACACTCTCAGACACTCACTTTCACTCTCTGACACTCTCTGAAACTCACCATCACTCTCTGACACTCTCTGACACTCCGTATAACTCTCTGACACTCTGTTTAACTCTCTGACACTCTCTCACACTCTCTGACACTCTCTGCCAATCTCAGACACTCTCAGACACTCACTATCACTCTCTGATACACTCTGACACTCAATATCACTCTCTGACACTCTCTATCACTCTCTGACACTCTCAGACACTCTCTGACAATCTCAGACACTCTCAGACACTCACTATCACTCTCTGATACTCTCTGACACTCAATATCACTCTCTGACACTCTCTATCACTCTCTGACACTCTCAGACACTCTCTGACAATCTCAGACACTCTCAGACACTCACTATCACTCTCTGATACTCTCTGACACTCAATATCACTCTCTGACACTCTCTATCACTCTCTGACACTCTCAGACACTCTCTGACACTCTCTGACACTCTCTGACACTCACTATCACTCTCTGACACTCTCAGACACTCACTATCACTCTCTGACAATCTCTGACACTCACTGTCACTCTCTAGAACTCTCTGACACTCTCTGACACTCTCTGAAACTCTCTGACACTCTGAGACACTCTCTGAAACTCTCTGACACTCTGAGACACTCTCAGACACTCTCAGACCCTCACTATCACTCTCTGAAACACACTATCACTCTTTGAAACACACTATCACTCTCTGACACTCTCTGACACTCTCGATCACTGTCTGACACTCTCTGACACTCTCTATCACTTTCGGACACTCTCTGACACTCTCAGACACTCACTATCACTCGCTGAAACTCACTATCACTCTCTGACACTCTCTGACACTCTCTGACACTCTCTGACACTCTCGATCACTCTCGATCACTCTCTGACACTCTCTATCTCTCTCTATCACTCTCTGACAATCTCTGACACTCTCAGACACTCTCTGACACTCTCTATCACTCTCTGACACTCTCAGACACTCTCTGACACTCTCTATCACTCTCTGACACTCTCTGACACTCACTATCACTCTCTGACACTCTCTGACACTCTCTATCTCTCTCTATTACTCTCTGACACTCTCTGACACTCTCAGACACTCTCTGACACTCTCTATCACTCTCTGACACTCTCAGACACTCTCTGACACTCTCTGACACTCTCTGACACTCACTATCACTCTCTGACACTCTCTGACACTCTCTATCACTCTCTGACACTCTCTGACTCTCACTATCACTCTCTGACACTCTCAGACACTCACTATCACTCTCTGACACACTCTGACACTCTCAGAGACTCACTGTCACGCTCTGATACTCTCTGACACTCACTATCACTCTCTGACACTCTCTATCACTCTCTGACACTCTATGACACTCTCTGACGCTCTCTGACACTCACTATCACTCTCTGACACTATCTGACACTCTCAGAGACTCGCTGTCACTCTCTGATACTCTCTGACACTCACTATCACTCTCTGACAATCTCTATCACTCTCTGACACTGCATGGCACTCTCTGACACTCTCTGACACTCACTGACACTCTCTGACACTCTCAGACACTCACTATCACTCTCTGACACTCTCTGACACTCACTATCACTCTCGATCACTCTCTATCACTCTCTGACACTCGCTGACACTCTCAGACACTCTCAGACACTCTCTGACACTCTCTATCACTCTCTGACATTATGTGACACTCTCAGACACTCTCAAACACACACTTTCACTCTCTGACACTCTCTGCAACTCACCATCACTCTCTGACACTCTCTGACAATCCGTATAACTCTCTGACACTCTGTTTAACTCTCTGACACTCTCTCACACTCTCTGACACTCTCTGCCAATCTCAGACACTCTCAGACACTCACTATCACTCTCTGATACACTCTGACACTCAATATCACTCTCTGACACTCTCTATCACTCTCTGACACTCTCAGACACTCTCTGACAATCTCAGACACTCTCAGACACTCACTGTCACTCTCTGATACTCTCTGACACACAATATCACTCTCTGACACTCACTATCACTCTCTGACACTCTCAGACACTCACTATCACTCTCTGACAATCTCTGACACTCACTGTCACTCTCTAGAACTCTCTGACACTCTCTGACACTCTCTGAAACTCTCTGACACTCTGAGACACTCTCTGAAACTCTCTGACACTCTGAGACACTCTCAGACACTCTCAGACACTCTCAGATCCTCACTATCACTCTCTGAAACACACTATCACACTCTGACACTCTCTGACACTCTCGATCACTCTCTGACACTCTCTGACACTCTCTATCACTTTCGGACACTCTCTGACACTCTCAGACACTCACTATCACTCTCTGAAACTCACTATCACTCTCTGACACTCTCTGACACTCTCTGAAACTCTCTGACACTCTCGATCACTCTCGATCACTCTCTGACACTCTCTATCTCTCTCGATCACTCTCTGACACTCTCTGACACTCTCTATCACTCTCTGACACTCTCGGACACTCTCTGACACTCTCTATCACTCTCTATCACTCTCTGACACTCTCTGACACTCACTATCACTCTCTGACACTCTCTGACACTCTCTATCACTCTCTGACACTCTCTGACTCTCTCTGACACTCTCTATCACCCTCTGACACTCTCTGACATTCTCTATCACTCACGATCACTCTCCATCACTCACAATCCATCTCCGAAAATTTCTGACACTCTCTGACACTCTCTGACACTCTCGATCACTCTCTGACTCTCTCTGACACTCTCAGACACTCTCAGACACTCTATGATAGTCTCTGACAGTCACTATCACTCTCTGTCACTCACTATCACTCTCTGACACTCTCTGACACTCTCTGACACTCCCTATCACTCTCTGACACTGTCTATCACCCTCTATCACCCTCTATCACTCTCTGACACTCTCTGACACTCTCAGACACTCTCAGACACTCACTATCACTCTCTGACACTTTCAGACACTCTCAGACACTCTCTGACACTCACTATCACTCTCTGACACTCTCTGACACTCTCTGACACTCCCTATCACTCTCTGACACTCTCTATCACCCTCTATCACTCTCTGACACTCTCTGACAGTCTCTGACACTCTCAGACACTCTCAGAGACTCACTATCACTCTCTGACACTCTCTGACACTTTCAGACACTCTCAGACAATCACCATCACTCTCTGACACTCTCTGACACTCTCTGCCACTCCATGACACTCTCTGACACTCACTATCACTCTCTGACACTTACTATCACTTTCTGACACTATCTGACACTCTCTGACACTCTCTATCACTCTGTGACACTCTCTGACACTCTCAGACACCCACTATCACTCTCTGACACTCTCTGCCACTCTATGACACTCTCTGACACTCACTATCACTCTCTGACACTCTCAGACACTTACTATCACTCTCTGACACTATCTGACACTCTCTGACACTCTCTGACACTCACTATCACTCTCTGACAATCTCTATCACTCTCTGACACTGCATGGCACTCTCTGACACTCTCTGACACTCACTATCACTCTCTGACACTCACTATCACTCTCTGACACTCTCAGACACTTACTATCACTCTCTGACACTATCTGACACTCTCTGACACTCACTATCACTCTCTGACAATCTCTATCACTCTCTGACACTGCATGGCACTCTCTGACACTCTCTGACACTCACTATCACTCTCTGACACTCTCAGACACTCACTATCACTCTCTGACACTCTCTGACACTCACTATCACTCTCGATCACTCTCTATCACTCTCTGACACTCTCTGACACTCTCAGACACTCTCAGACACTCTCTGACACTCTCTATCACTCTCTGACACTATGTGACACTCTCAGACACTCTCAGACACTCACTTTCACTCTCTGACACTCTCTGAAACTCACCATCACTCTCTGACACTCTCTGACACTCTGTATAACTCTCTGACACTCTGTTTAACTCTCTGACACTCTCTCACACTCTCTGACACTCTCTGCCAATCTCAGACACTCTCAGACACTCACTATCACTCTCTGATACACTCTGACACTCACTATCACTCTCTGACACCCTCTATCACTCTCTGACACTCTCAGACACTCTCTGACAATCTCAGACACTCTCAGACACTCACTATCACTCTCTGATACTCTCTGACACTCACTATCACTCTCTGACACTCTCTATCACTCTCCGACACTCTCAGACACTCTCTGACACTCTCTGGCACTCTCTGACACTCTCTGACACTCACTACCACTCTCTGACACTCTCAGACACTCACTATCACTCTCTGACAATCTCTGACACTCATTGTCACTCTCTAGAACTCTCTGACACTCTCTGAAACTCTCTGACACTCTGAGACACTCTCTGAAACTCTCTGACACTCTGAGACACTCTCAGACACTCTCAGACACTCTCAGACCCTCACTATCACTCTCTGAAACACACTATCACTCTCTGACACTCTCTGACACTCTCGATCACTCTCTGACACTCTCTGACACTCTCTATCACTTTCGGACACTCTCTGACACTCTCAGACACTCACTATCACTCTCTGAAACTCACTATCACTCTCTGACACTCTCTGACACTCTCTGAAACTCTCTGACACTCTCGATCACTCTCGATCACTCTCTGACACTCTCTGACACTCACTATCACTCTCTGACAATCTCTATCACTCTCTGACACTGGATGGCACTCTCTGACACTCTCTGACACTCACTATCACTCTCTGACACTCTCAGACACTCACTATCACTCTCTGACACTCTCTGACACTCACTATCACTCTCGATCACTCTCTATCACTCTCTGACACTCGCTGACACTCTCTGACACTCTCAGACATTATGTGACACTCTCAGACACTCTCAAACACACACTTTCACTCTCTGACTCTCTCTGCAACTCACCATCACTCTCTGACACTATCTGACAATCCGTATAACTCTCTGACACTCTGTTTAACTCTCTGACACTCTCTCACATTCTCTGACACTCTCTGCCAATCTCAGACACTCTCAGACACTCACTATCACTCTCTGATACACTCTGACACTCAATATCACTCTCTGACACTCTCTATCACTCTCTGACACTCTCAGGCACTCTCAGACACTCTCTGACAATCTCAGACACTCTCAGACACTCACTATCACTCTCTGATACTCTCTGACACTCACTATCACTCTCTGACACTTTCAGACACTCTCTGACACTCTCTGACACTCCCTATCACTCTCTGACACTCTCTATCACCCTCTATCACTCTCTGACACTGTCTGACAGTCTCTGACACTCTCAGACACTCTCAGAGACTCACTATCACTCTCTGACACTCTCTGCCACTCTATGACACTCTCTGACACTCACTATCACTCTCTGACACTCTCAGACACTTAATATCACTCTCTGACACTATCTGACACTCTCTGACACTCTCTATCACTCTGTGACACTCTCTGACAATCTCAGACACCCACTATCACTCTCTGACACTCTCTGCCACTCTATGACACTCTCTGACACTCACTATCACTCTCTGACACTCTCAGACACTTAATATCACTCTCTGACACTATCTGACACTCTCTGACACTCACTATCACTCTCTGACAATCTCTATCACTCTCTGACACTGCATGGCACTCTCTGACACTCTCTGACACTCACTATCACTCTCTGACACTCTCAGACACTCACTATCACTCTCTGACACTCTCTGACACTCTCAGACACTCACTATCACTCTCTGACACTCTCTGACACTCACTATCACTCTCGATCACTCTCTATCACTCTCTGACACTCTCTGACACTCTCTATCACTCTGTGACACTCTCTGACGCTCACTATCACTCTCTGACACTCTCTGACACTCTCTATGACTCTCTGACTCTCTCTGACACTCTCTGACACTCTCAGACACTCTCAGACACTCTCTGATAGTCTCTGACACTCACTATCACTCTCTGACACTCTCAGACACTCACTATCACTCTCTGACACTCTCTGACACTCACTATCACTCTCGATCACTCTCTATCACTCTCTGACACTCGCTGACACTCTCTGACACTCTCAGACACTCTCAGACACTCTCTGACACTCTCTATCACTCTCTGACATTATGTGACACTCTCAGACACTCTCAAACACAGACTTTCACTCTCTGACTCTCTCTGCAACTCACCATCACTCTCTGACACTATCTGACAATCCGTATAACTCTCTGACACTCTGTTTAACTCTCTGACACTCTCTCACACTCTCTGACACTCTCTGCCAATCTCAGACACTCTCAGACACTCACTATCACTCTCTGATACACTCTGACACTCAATATCACTCTCTGACACTCTCTATCACTCTCTGACACTCTCAGGCACTCTCAGACACTCTCTGACAATCTCAGACATTCTCAGACACTCACTATCACTCTCTGATACTCTCTGACACTCAATATCACTCTCTGACACTCTCTATCACTCTCAGACACTCACTATCACTCTCTGACAATCTCTGACACTCACTGTCACTCTCTAGAACTCTCTGACACTCTCTGACACTCTCTGAAACTCTCTGACACTCTGAGACACTCTCTGAAACTCTCTGACACTCTGAGACACTCTCAGACACTCTCAGACACTCTTAGACCCTCAATATCACTCTCTGAAACACACTATCACTCTCTGACACTCTCTGACACTCTCGATCACTCTCTGACACTCTCTGACACTCTCTATCACTCTCTGACACTCTCTGACACTCTCTGAAACTCTCTGACACTCTCGATCACTCTCGATCACTCTCTGACACTCTCTATCTCTCTCTATCACTCTCTGACACTCTCTGACACTCTCAGACACTCTCTGACACTCTCTATCGCTCTCTGACACTCTCGGACACTCTCTGACACTCTCTATCACTCTCTATCACTCTCTGACACTCTCTGACACTCACTATCACTCTCTGACACTCTCTGACACTCTCTATCACTCTCTGACACTCTCTGACACTCTCTGACACTCTCTATCACTCTCTGACACTCTCTGACACTCTCTATCACTCTCTATCACTCTCTGACACTCTCTGACACTCACTATCACTCTCTGACACTCTCTGACACTCTCTATCACTCTCTGACACTCTCTGACACTCTCTGACACTCTCTATCACTCTCTGACACTTTCAGACACTCTCTGACACTCTCTGACACTCCCTATCACTCTCTGACACTCTCTATCACCCTCTATCACTCTCTGACACTGTCTGACAGTCTCTGACACTCTCAGACACTCTCAGAGACTCACTATCACTCTCTGACACTCTCTGCCACTCTATGACACTCTCTGACACTCACTATCACTCTCTGACACTCTCAGACACTTAATATCACTCTCTGACACTATCTGACACTCTCTGACACTCTCTATCACTCTGTGACACTCTCTGACAATCTCAGACACCCACTATCACTCTCTGACACTCTCTGCCACTCTATGACACTCTCTGACACTCACTATCACTCTCTGACACTCTCAGACACTTAATATCACTCTCTGACACTATCTGACACTCTCTGACACTCACTATCACTCTCTGACAATCTCTATCACTCTCTGACACTGCATGGCACTCTCTGACACTCTCTGACACTCACTATCACTCTCTGACACTCTCAGACACTCACTATCACTCTCTGACACTCTCTGACACTCTCAGACACTCACTATCACTCTCTGACACTCTCTGACACTCACTATCACTCTCGATCACTCTCTATCACTCTCTGACACTCTCTGACACTCTCTATCACTCTGTGACACTCTCTGACGCTCACTATCACTCTCTGACACTCTCTGACACTCTCTATGACTCTCTGACTCTCTCTGACACTCTCTGACACTCTCAGACACTCTCAGACACTCTCTGATAGTCTCTGACACTCACTATCACTCTCTGACACTCTCAGACACTCACTATCACTCTCTGACACTCTCTGACACTCACTATCACTCTCGATCACTCTCTATCACTCTCTGACACTCGCTGACACTCTCTGACACTCTCAGACACTCTCAGACACTCTCTGACACTCTCTATCACTCTCTGACATTATGTGACACTCTCAGACACTCTCAAACACAGACTTTCACTCTCTGACTCTCTCTGCAACTCACCATCACTCTCTGACACTATCTGACAATCCGTATAACTCTCTGACACTCTGTTTAACTCTCTGACACTCTCTCACACTCTCTGACACTCTCTGCCAATCTCAGACACTCTCAGACACTCACTATCACTCTCTGATACACTCTGACACTCAATATCACTCTCTGACACTCTCTATCACTCTCTGACACTCTCAGGCACTCTCAGACACTCTCTGACAATCTCAGACATTCTCAGACACTCACTATCACTCTCTGATACTCTCTGACACTCAATATCACTCTCTGACACTCTCTATCACTCTCAGACACTCACTATCACTCTCTGACAATCTCTGACACTCACTGTCACTCTCTAGAACTCTCTGACACTCTCTGACACTCTCTGAAACTCTCTGACACTCTGAGACACTCTCTGAAACTCTCTGACACTCTGAGACACTCTCAGACACTCTCAGACACTCTTAGACCCTCAATATCACTCTCTGAAACACACTATCACTCTCTGACACTCTCTGACACTCTCGATCACTCTCTGACACTCTCTGACACTCTCTATCACTCTCTGACACTCTCTGACACTCTCTGAAACTCTCTGACACTCTCGATCACTCTCGATCACTCTCTGACACTCTCTATCTCTCTCTATCACTCTCTGACACTCTCTGACACTCTCAGACACTCTCTGACACTCTCTATCGCTCTCTGACACTCTCGGACACTCTCTGACACTCTCTATCACTCTCTATCACTCTCTGACACTCTCTGACACTCACTATCACTCTCTGACACTCTCTGACACTCTCTATCACTCTCTGACACTCTCTGACACTCTCTGACACTCTCTATCACTCTCTGACACTCTCTGACACTCTCTATCACTCACAATCACTCTCCATCACTCACTATCAATTTCCGAAAATTTCTGACACTCTCTGACACTCTCGATCACTCTCTGGCACTCTCTGACACTCTCTGACACTCTCGATCACTCTCTGACTCTCTCTGACACTCTCAGACACTCTCTGATAGTCTCTGACAGTCACTATCACTCTCTGACACTCACTATCACTCTCTGACACTCTCTGACACTCCCTATCACTCTCTGACACTCTCTATCACCCTCTATCACCCTCTATCACCCTCTATCACTCTCTGACACTCTCTGACACTCTCTGACACTCTCAGACACTCTCAGACACTCACTATCACTCTCTGACACTTTCAGACACTCTCAGACACTCTCTGACACTCACTATCACTCTCTGACACTCTCTGACACTCCCTATCACTCTCTGACACTCTCTATCACCCTCTATCACTCTCTGACACTCTCTGACAGTCTCTGACACTCTCAGACACTCTCAGAGACTCACTATCACTCTCTGACAC